>NC_139958.1:11916243-11926243 GCF_963454915.1 Gymnoscopelus microlampas
GTGTGTGTGTGTGTGTGTGTGTGTGTGTGTGTGTGTGTGGGGTGTGAAGTGAACAACTTGACCATAATATGATACCATAGAGTTAGACAAGAATGAGACATGTCCAATTTATTGTTTTAGATCCGCCATTGTTGACGTGAGACACCATTACACGACGACGACACCGAAGACCTCTACTATCCACGAGACAAGACACAGCCTCAGGCAAGCAGAATATGATGGAGGTGAGTGCACATACACAAGGACCCCCAAATGTATTTGGCCACAGACCCCCATGTGAAAATGTTTTGTGCCAGGGACCCCCCAGAAGAGAAGAGAAGATGGCTGTGTTAAAATATTCTAAATGAGGCTTTTCAACATTTTCCAAACATTTTCAAGATTTTTTTTGAAAAAATAGGAGATGTACAAGCCCACAGTGTGTCACGGTGCTGTGAGCTTATCCATCTGCTATTTTTGAATAGCCAATGTGGTTAAAATGATTGTGATGCATTTTGCTGGGAACCCCCCCAACGACCCATGGGGGTCCCCAGACCACACTTTGAGAACCACTGTACTACATCACATCATCTGTGTTTTTATTGTTTCTTTGTTATTTGAAGTTCTATTAAAAGAGTTGTGGGTTAGGCTATAGGCTAGCAAGGGTTTCTAAGGCCGTGAGTGACCCCCCAAAATAATCCTATTTGAACTGGGGACCCCCCCACCCCGACAAGCACTTGGAATGTAGGAGTTGAGGAATTACATTTAAGTTTGACTCTCGGTTCCACAGATAAATATTGTGAAAATAGCCTATCTACAAGCTCATAGGGAGGCGTTGTTGTGTCTTTTTTGGGGGGGGGGGGGGGGGTATTAAAAAGGTCTGAAAAGTACTTAAATTGTCACTTCACTGTCACCTGAAAAAAGAGAAAAAGAGAAAAAATCATGTAACAAACCTCCTGGGGGTCCCGACCCACATGTTGAGAACCACTTGGCTACAGGGAGGGAGAGAACTATTGACATGTGTTTTTATGGGGGTGTTTTGTGAGTTTATTCAACAATGAACACATTGCTACTGTACTATAACTTGGACTCCAGTAGTAGTATCATCAAGTTGGTTTATTGCCAGGTAGGCTCATAGCCAATGTTTGCACATAAGTAATAAGTCTCTGTGTGAGTGAGTTTTACTAAAGGGAGCTTAAAAAAAAGAACTAGCAATGATAGCCTATATATGCAATGTACCACTAGAATGTAAATGATGGTAGCCTACTGTAGCAGCATAGGTAGATAAATAAATACATTGTAGAGCAGCCATATTGACAATATACTGTAGATAGTTGTGTAATGTTACTGCATTCACTCACAGGTGTTACCAATGATACCAATTAAGGGCCCTGTTCCTATTTAATGTTAGCAGAGTCTTTCCATTGAGCCAACATACTCTCTGTTAGACCTGAATGCAGTGTAAAGTAACTAAGTACATGTACTCAAGTACTGTACTTACTACTTAAGTGTACAATGTTGAGGTATTTTGTTTTACTTTACTGGAGCAACAGGATGTGTGGTGTGAATTGAACAAATTGACCATGATACGAGACCATAGAGTTAGACAAGAATGAGACATGTCCAATTTATTGTTTTAGATCTGCCATTGTTGACGTGCGGTGCGACACCTAGCTCTAGAAACCTAGCTTGAACAATATCTTTCAGAGGCCGTCACACCCTGGTTGATGGCACTGGCGTGTCAGATGCATTTGTCTGTGTAAACCCAATAGGCCGCAAAGAGTGGACAGCCCCATGTGGAAGGATGAATGATGGATTGGATTCAAATGTGTTTTCAGACCGTTGACCTCTCTCTGTGTTCCTCTTTTTATTTTTCTCCTTACATGCAGCGCTGCACGTATGCATGTATGAATGTTGAGTGGGCTCTGATAGACCTGAGATCCTAATCAGTTTCTGACCTTGTTGAAGGCCAATAGAATCCCTCGCATCACTTATAAGCTCATTATGCACCATGTAGATCCTTTTTTCTCCGACGTCTTCCAGTTGAATTTACATCACTACAGTGTATACCTGAATGAGGTGTTCCCCTGTTAACGTGCTGTGTTCTCTTCCTTGTGAAAAAGAAATGTGAAAAAGGATACATGAATGTATGATAATGACACATGAATATTTTTGCAGTAGTATTCAGTAATTCCCCCCATGATTTATGGAAATGTAGTCTCTTATGTGAATTAGAATGTATGGTACTTGCACTGAAAAAGCCCAAAAGGAAAAAAAAAATAAGAAAAAAAGGACAAGAGGGTCACATATATATATATATAATAAGCGTTAATAATAATATATATAATAATAATTAATAATATTGTTTTAGATCCGCCATTGTTGACGTGCGACACCATTACACGACGACGACACCGACCAGACCTCTACTATCCAGAGACAAGACACAGCCTCAGACAAGCAAAATATGATGGAGGTGAGTGCACATACAGTGGTGTCAAGGACCCCCAAATCAAATGTATTTGGCCACAGACCCCCATCTGAAAATGTGTTGTGCCAGGGACCCCCCAGATGGCTGTGTTAAAATATTCTAAATTAGGCTATTCAACATTTTCCAAACATTTTCAATATTTTTCACAAATGTTTCAAAAATAGCAGATGTACAAGCTCACAGCGTGTCACCGTGCTGTGAGCTTGTACATCTGCTATTTTTGAACAGCCAATTATAAATGGATAAAGTGGTTAAAATGATTGTTAAGCATATATATATATACATATATATATATATATATATAGATATAGATATAGATATAGATATAGATATATATAGATAGATAGATATTGTTTACTAGCATTGAGAGTGAGACTGGATGCACAGGTGATTGTTTCATGCAATCAATTCCCAACATATTGTTTCAGCGCACCCCGCCCCCCTCTTGTGTGTTGGCTAGTGAGGCGCGTCCTAGGGAGACCTGACAGAATGGGTTTCATTTGAAGCCAGTATGACGTTTGCAGCCAGTGTGACGTCGTCTGTTAAGGGGTCTATAAACATTGTTTTGGTGGTCTGATCCACTGGACTCCATGATTGTGTGATTTTTCTTCTTCTTCCTTGACCCCCACCCCTATCTTCTTTCTTTTCTTTCTCTTTCTGGTAACAATCAAAAACAATGGAGTTTTCCCCCAGCTAAATGATTGATAGTCAAGATGGACATTTACAGGTCTGTGAGTGTACAAAATGGAACCAAACGGACCCTCGCTACTCTCAGAGTTATGGGGGTCTGTGGCCTAATGTGGGGGTACCAAAGTGGGGTTGCATGAAATTAAATATTCAGAGAATCACTGAGTTAGTAATCATGCATGCACATTGCACACATATCATTTGTTCAGTTAACCTAATTGCCTAACATCAGCACTTGAGCAATTATGCTCTCTTATTTAGTAAATAAATACAAAACTAGAAAAAGTGCTCCTCGGAGCACAGGTCTCCGCCAGGTCAGGTAGGTTATTGTGGCCTCCTGGTGGCGCTATAATAGGCCAACGTGAAAAGGGTGGCATTTCTTCTTTGGCCTTGCACGGCAATCGGACACTGCATTCATGATTTGAGGCATTTTGTTCAAAAGATGTGTTTTGCTAAATTAGACCTGCTGGTGGCGCTATAACGGGCCAATGTTAAAAGAGTGGTATTTGCTCCTCAACATGGTGTGAATGTGTGTGCAAAGTTTGACCGCAATCGGACACTGCGTTCATGATTTGCGGCATTTTGTTCAAAACAAGCCACTACTGCAAACTTTAGATGTCAATCTTAGCCAATCAGGATGGAATATGAAAAATCAAACACATCCGTCTTGATCACATGACTACAGAGATCATCTGTACCAATGTGCGTGAAATTTTGATAAAATCGGAAGGAGTAATATAAAAAAAACATATTTACATATGTCGGCCTCTTGGTGGCGCTATAAAGGGCAGATGTGAAAAATGCAGGGCAAAGGTTTTTCCTTGACCTCTAAGGAGTGCGCTTACAAAGTTTTACACAGATCGGTGCAGTTATAGGTAAAAACACAAATCGGCCTGTTATAGCGCCACCATGAGGCTGATTTGAAAAATGTCAAGTTGCAATTCGTCCTCGGCATAGTGGAAATATGCGTGCAAAATTTCAAGGAAATTGCATGCTGTGTTGATGATTTGAGGCATTTTGTTCAAAACGGAGTACTCCTGCAAACTTTGGAAGCCATTTTTAGCCAATCAGAATGGAATATGAAAAATCTGAAATACCCGTTTCGTGTAATGACTATAGAGATATTGTGTACCGATTTGCAGGATTTTTGGACAAAATCTGTAGGAGTACTGTCAAAAGATATGTTTTGCACAAATCGGCCTCCTGGTGGCGCTATAAAAGGCCCATGTGAAAAATTTGGGGCAGAGGTTCTGCTGTGGCATCCAGGGAGTGTGTGTGCACAGTTTCACGGCGAGCAAGCCAACGGTGGCGGAGATTAGCTGTACACAGACAGATCGAATGACGGACGGACACACGGACGGACGGACGGACGGACAGGGGGTAAAACATACTCTCTCGCCATGCCTTTCGGCCTGGCGGAGACAATAATGGTAATGCTGGTACAGACTTAGCCAGCCTACATGTAATAACAGTGTTCACTGTTCACTCTTCCCGCATCCCGTATGCCACCAGGAAAAGTGCCTGACACCATTCAAAAATAGCAGATCTGCAAGCTCCCAAGCTTGCATGATCTGCTATTTTTGAAAAATCATAAACATTTGTGCAAATCTTTGAATATATATATTTTTTAAAGCGAACATTTGTAACTCAAATCTTTGCTTCTGGTGGTCCCTGGAATAACATATAGATGGGGGTCCGCGGCCAAATACATATAATTTTGAGGGATCCTTGACATGAAAAAGTTTTAGAACCACTGATATTATAACAGCAACATATTGTAGAATCGGTCTCAGGTCTTAATGGGTTAACAATGTTACATAGTGTGGGTGGTTTGTTAGATTTTCCACTTAGTAAATTCATATCACGTAGCATTTGCAGTAAATCTTTCACCTCTCTCTCTCCTTCTACTCCCAACTGTTACGACTTTGATTAAAGGATAAGAGGTTGATTAACTGAGCAGGAGAGGTCAAAGTCAGTGGAATAAAAAGGAAAAATGCATAAATACTTGCAAAATAATTGAGGACATTGAGCTGTCATCACCTCACCGTGCTCTTTCAGGTGAAGGTACTGATCTCTCACTTTGGGTGGGACTGAACAAAAAGAAAAGTTGGTGCAATAGGCTTCTGTGCATGTGGGTGGCAGTGGCTCAGGAGGTATAGCGGATCGGCTTGGGAATCGAAAGGTTCTACTGTATAAGCTCAAAGAGCTTACTTGTGGATCTGCTATACTTTTGATGCTTTTATGTGACGCTGTAGTATGATGAAGTAGGGCGTTAAAGAAGCACTATGTAACTTTCCTCTTCTACCCCGGATTTGAACCTCGTTTCCTGCACAAGTGCTGACATTTTTACCATTGAGCTAATTGCTCAGGGGATAAATTGAATCTTGACCATTCAGGTCAAAATTTGTGTCAGATCCTGTGTCTAGGTGAGACAGATCTAAATGTCTCAGTAGAAGAGCAGGGAGACAAAATACAACCACCCCAATTGTATACGTTACATTGTATTAACATACTCTACCATACAGATTTGACTAAATGACATTTTATTCATTGCAAAATAAGTTACATAGTGCCGCATTAATTTACGAAAAATGCAAAAAGTTAAACAATAGGGAGATAAGCGGTTTCTGCCCCAGCAGCGACGATATAAAAGCAGTTCAGCCGATGGTATGTGGCAGTTAAAAATAGCAGCATACTGTATACTGTATAGTAAAGACATGAGGTCAATATAGCAGCAGACATATGGTGCAGCAATAGAGCAGTGACACATATAGTCCAGGGGCCAGCACTGATATTCAACACAAATTGGTACCATCTAAGGTGACCGTAAAGTTTTTGTATTTTTGTCTTCCTACATGTCTCTAGTTTATATTTTGGTATGATAACCCTTCCAATCTTGTAGCTTAATGGCAGTTATCACTACCTACCGGCTAATGTATCCGGTAGGAGACACAAAGTAGAATCTTTGTGTCTCCTACCCCGGGCATCAAATTATTGCGACAAAAAACAAATATATCCATGTATTCAAGGCTTCATGGGGTGTGCAATTGATAGAAAATAAATATTTTTTTGGGTGAACTCCTCCTTTAAGTTTTTCAGGGGGACTCTCTACCCATTCAGCTATGACCACCCCAGACCGAAGGAGGGTCAACTTTTACAAGCTTATGGAAAGCAGTCTTTTTGCAAACACCAAAAATCTGAGAAGTTATCAATTGCACACCCCATGAAGCCTTGAATACATGGATATATTTTGTTTTTTGTCGCAATAATTTGATGCCGGGGGTAGGAGACACAAAGATTCTACTTTGTGTCTCCTACCGGATACATTAGCCGGTAGGTAGTGATAACTGCCATTAAGCTACAAGATTGGAAGGGTTATCATACCAAAATATAAACTAGAGACATGTAGGAAGACAAAAATACAAAAACTTTACGGTCACCTTAGGTGGTACCAAAATATGTCTTGGCCCCTGGACTAATATAGGACCAATACACTACTATGCTGCTGGCAGTGGTGGATGCTTTAGACTTCTATACTCCACTAGATCTCAGTGGCAAATAATATTGTACTTCTCTTCCTCCAGTAGTTCTCACATGTTTTCGTGCTAAGGACGCCCCAAATTGATATATATATATATATATATTTTGCTGGACCCCCATATGATTTTTTTTGTGCCAGGGACCCAATTTGCAAACCCAATGGACAGCAAACGCAGTCTGTCCTTCAGTGCTTCAGTCTGGAACAAATTAACTTTTCTATCATGAGAGCAATTGTAATTTGACCACTATAGTTTGTGAAGAGAGCACAACCAAGGCCACTGGTTGTGGTTGCCATGGAAACCCTAAGTGCAGAACTCGGCGCTCAATCATCATGAGTCAGCTTGATGGGACCATAGTAGGGCTGCAACAGTTGATTCAACTGATCGATTTGATCAAATGATTATTAGTTTTGGTGCTTTTTACCCTTTTTTCTCCCCAATGTAGTCGTTCTCCCAATTGATTCCTCCCCCCCACGCACATGTGTGTGTTGTCTCTGTGTTGTCTCCCACCGTGAGGACGTAAGGCCTTCGTCCTACTCCTCCCGCCCAACACTCCCTGCTGACAGGTCCCGCCCCAGCGTGTAGGAGGAGTACGTGCAGTGACAATGATCTGAATATTTTAATAAGGAAAGAAATAGAAATTTCCCCTTTTTCACTCATTGAGTGCCATTGACGTGTTTCACCGCAATGGCGCAACGTGCCAATGACGTGTTTGACATGTTTTTGAAAAAAAAAAGTAAAAAATAAACTAATTTCTAATGCGAGGTGGTTGCTAGAGCAGTGGCGAGAATGGCTACCAACCAACCTTAACCTACTCTACGCTTTGAAAACCAATCCTGCCAAAATTGGGGAGATATGGACTGAACATGAGTCATAGTTTGCTAAGTAAATGTGTGTGTCTGTGTGTGTGTGTGCGTGCGTGCGTGCGTGCGTGCGTGCGTGCGTGCGTGCGTGCGTAATGGGGACACTTCCTCTCATTGGATGAATTCCTGTGTGACAGATGACAGAGGGTTTGACACGCGTCACACTGCTCCTTGATTAAAACATATTGCCTCAGGTGTGTCATCATCACCTCCCTGTCCTGCTGCCACCAGAGCCACACATGAAGGATGATGCTATACACCTAGTGAATTATGTGCACTGCACCACGCACAGTGGTGTAAAGTAACTAAGTACATTTACTCAAGTACCGTACTTAAGTACAATTTTGACATATTTTTTACTTTACTTGATTATTTCCAATTTTCAATACTTTTACTTCTACTCCACTACATCTCAGAGGCAAATATTTGCACTTTTACTCCACTACAATTATTTGAAAACTTAAGCTACTAGTTACTTTGTAGATTTTGATTATTATTACAAAACATTCATTAACCACTTCAGCTCTATATACATTTCGGCCAAATTGAAAATAGCCGATCTACAAGCTCACAATGCGTCGTGATGCGACGCATTGTGAGCTTGTAGATCTGCTATTTTCAAAGTATTTTTATGAATTTTATACATTTGAAAACTTGTGAAACGGGACATTCTACGTATTCTGTTAGAACGGAGGGATCGCTGCCTGTGATCACGCCAGCGTCATGGGACACAAAGAGCCTGCTTGCTGCACAGGTGCAACCCTCAGCCTAATTTATGCTCCGGCGCGCGAAGGTGCCGTGCGTAGGGAATGGCCGAAAATAGCAGACATCCAAGCTCACAACGGTATAAAATAATAAAGTAAAATGTAACCTATTTCTCAAGATTGTTTCAAAAGTTGTCAAAATCTTTCCAAAATATCTGCATGATCTGCAAACTCACACGGTGTCGTTGTAGATCTGCATTTTTTTCACTACTTTTGACAAGTTGTTATAATGTTTTGACAATTTCCACCTCTAATGACAAAGCCCAAATCAGGAACACGGCAGGTTGAGAGTGGTTAATGTAGCATGCAGGACAGCTGGGAGAGCAAGCCGGTTTCAAGGGCCATAAATGAGAGAAAGCTTCAGCCCACGTGAACCAGGATAACGTCTCTGAAACCTTGTATATCCAAACCCCTAACTTTTCAGAAAAATGGAAAACAAATATCCTGTGTCCCAACTGCTCCAGTGTAGTTATTATTGGTCACAAGCTCTAATATTTTCTATCTATTTATCTATTTTTATCTTGTATTTTTAAAAGATTTCTATACATTTTATACATTTGGAAACTTCTGAAATGGTATAATGATAATACTAATACTTTTGCACTTTTACTCAGGTAAACTTTGAATTCTGGACTTTTACTTGTAGGAGAGTACTTCTACATTGCAGTATTGATACTTTTACTTAAGTAAGAGTACTTATTCCACCACTGACACACAAACACACACCCACCCACCCACACACACACACGCACGCACGCACGCACGCACGCACACACGCGCACGCGCACGCGCACGCGCACGCACACGCACACGCACACACACACACACACACACACACACACACACACACACACACACACACACACACACACACAAAATAAATATACATACAAATAAATATGGAGATACAAGGTTTCTGCCTGACGATAATTACCAGCATGTGTGCCATAGTGGACAGATCCATTCTCCTATTAGCGGTGCTCTTCACGAGGTGCTGCTTTGCCCCGGGGCGTGTTATCCATGGCCCTGGTGTTGGTTCTCGTGTGTGTTGTGTGTTGTAAACACATTAGCAGATAGCTGCCTCCTCCATTACGGCACCCACAGATCATATTTCATCCCTAGTTGGCGTTTTAGTACACTGTCTGCTTACTAATCACACTATAGTCGTATCAATCATCTCCAGACACGTTTGCTCGTAATCTATCTCCTAAAATATGATAAGTAAACAGAACGGATACACAGTAAAAATCATCAGCGTGTTCATTTAAATTAGCATGGGTCTTTTTTTCTGTGTGAACTGTGAAGTCATAGCTACTGCATTTTGGTTATTTTGTTGTCTGTGATCTCAGCACATCAGTATATTTGTGCCTGTAATGTCTGGTATGGTATTATTATTGTGTAGTTGGAGTTTGAACTATAGCTCTGATAAGCCTTCCATCTCCGGCAGTGTACAGCAGTGATTCTCGAAACTTTTTATTTTATTTCAGGGATGCCATATATGATTTGCATTAGGCCACGGACCCCCATTTGATACTGTTTATTTTTATTAATTTATTTTTTCTATCTCTGCGACCCCAATCTTGGAACATTTTTATTGTTAGACATGATTTGTTCATACTGTATAATTGGTTTGGCCTGTCATTTGACCCAGAATACCGGTACTGCGTATACAGCAGGGGT
>NC_139958.1:11931243-12013743 GCF_963454915.1 Gymnoscopelus microlampas
TCTGTTATCCCATTAAGACTTCTACAAATGCCTTCTAAATCAGTAGTTCTCACACTTTTGTGATTTTTCAAAATGCTCAAAAATAGCAGATGTACAAGCTCGCAGCGCGGCACGGAGTGACGCGCTGTGAGCTTGTATATCTGCTATTTTTTTAATAGCCAACGCAAAAATCTAAAATGACACAGATGCTTTCCCAGTTTTAATGGGTTATACGTCTCTCTCAAAAGCAACATTCCCTTTATTCTTCTTTGCACTTAATTTTCCTTTTCTTCTTCTCTTCGTCGTTGTCTTTATTTTCCCTCTCTCTCCACAGTATTGTATTTCATTGTCTTATTATTTGACACGTTTCTCATGTTCTCCCTCTTTATATCACAATTCCCTCTCTCCAACACCTATTAGCTCTCGTTCGGTTTGTCTAGTTAGCAGTTTGTGTACATAATGTTGATGTCTTGGAGGCGATAATAACATTGACGTGCGCGGCCGTTGTACAAAACGAGAGTCAAGGCAAGGCAGTTTTATTTGTTATAGCACATTTCAACAACACGGCAATTCAATGTGCATTACACATAAGAACATCAAGTAAAGGAAACACAATTATTCAATGACATTAGGATGCATAAAACAAAAGTAAAAAAAAATAACAGGTACAGTCACAGTGCAGAAGAGAAAGGAAAAGGAACTCAATCAAAGGCAGCGGCAAACAGAAAAGGTCTTAAGTGGTGGTTTTAAAAGAAATAAGAGTGGCAGCAGACCTGCAGTTTTTTTCTGGGAGTTTGTTGTTCCAGGTATGCAAAGTATAAAGCGTGCTTAAAGTGGAGCTATAGTAAGAAGTACAGATGGTAGTGCTTGGAGGAGTGAAGCGAACACTGCTGTGTTCCAAACACACAAACTACTTGGTTACACACACTGCAACCATCACTTCCCAATGCACAGATGCACGCTGTGCTGTTGGAGTAAACATGATCTAGATCAATGCATGCTGCATTCTGCTGCCCTAGATAACACAACAAGACTCATGCCACTTTAAAACGGAATCCTGCTTCTTTCCTTTTCGTCTTAATGTGTGTGTAGGGATGCACCGATATATCGGCCACATATCGGTATTGGACGATATTTACAGATATCGGTGAACATATTTTTAGATTTATCTTTTTTTGCTGGTTAAAGTTACAGGAGTTTTTATTCTATGGTGTTTGTGATATGAAATGTAAGCTTACCATAATCACAGTAAACATTATCATGTCATATTCAAGGGCTTTTTTTTTTTTAACTAACTCCAGGCACTTTCAGTTCAGCACAGCTGAGGTGTGTGTGTCACTGTCCAGCTGACTCTCGTTGACCCTCATGAATGTTACTCGCATCAAGGCTATTATGTTGTGTTTCTGCAGATTCTGAACAGTTATTTCTTATAATGAAGATGTATTTGTTTCTCTGGCACAAAAGGGGGAAATAATAACACCAAAAACGAATTATATAAATTAATATCGGTATCACTATCGGCTATCCGCTAAATTGTTATTTTAAACATTGGTATCGGTATCGGACAATCATTTCCATATCGGTGCATCCCTATTTGTATGTGTCTGTGTATTTGTGTGTAGCCGCGGTTGTTAGTGTGTATTACCTGTTGTGCAGAGACTAGGGTAATTTGTGCAATGTTTTTTACGTTTTTCTTTTCATTAAGAGTACAGTCAATGTGTTATAGGTATAGAGGGTAATTGGAGATAATGAATTTTGTGGAAATTTGGTCCATGAATGAATAATTAACCAATTTGTTCTCTTGGGGTCGTTATGTAGTCTCTCCTCTTGGTTATGTGTGCACAGTGATTTAGTTTGGAAGTTGATGGTTGGTTGCCCTTGGTGATGAGGATGCTGTTGTTTGTACATTTAAGAAGGAAGTGTGTGTGTGTGTGTGTGTGTGTGTGTGTGTGTGTGTGTGTGTGTGTGTGAGTGTGAGTGTGAGTGTGTGCGTGTGCGTGTGCGTGCGTGCGTGCGTGCGTGCGTGCGTGCGTGCGTGCGTGCGTGCGTGCGTGCGTGCGTGCGTGCGTGCGTGTGCGTGCGTGCGTGCATATGTGTGTATGTGTATTACTATACTTGTGAGGTACAGTAGAATTTTTTTAGATAGACATAGTGAGGGCAATTTCCCTAATAAATTCCTGTTATGTAAAAAAAAAAAAGATCTTCTCATGTATAGTATAGTTATACAAACGCGTATGTGTGTGTGTGTGTGTGTGTGTGTGTGTGTGTGTGTGTGTGTGTGTGTGTGTGTGTGTGTGTGTGTGTGTGTGTGCGCGCGCGCGCGCGTGCGTGCGATGTGTAGCTGAGCTCTGAAGGTGATTGCATCATGGATAATGAGAACTTGCTTGTGAAAGTGTTCAACTCAGCTGAACGCTGGATTACATCATCATGCTGATTGTTATGCATTTACAATTGGAGTGGCCAGCATGGCATTATGCCTGATTTATATCGTTGCTGTCGGGGCAGAAACCGCTTATCTCCATAATATGGAGCAAGAATATTATTCTTGCGTTGTAGTGTATTATTTCGTAAATTAACGCCCTACTTTCAAGCTTGCAGATCTGCTACTTTTGCTATTTTTGAATTTGAATCCTGAAAGGTAACAGTTTTGGACAGGTTTCCACCCGACAGAGACGATATGTAGTTAGCGTGTTGCACGCCAGTGTCACGTTCTGTGCGCGAACACCGACGCATAACTAAAAGTCTAAATCACCCTTTAGAACATTGGTTCTCAAAGTGGGGTCCGGGGACCCCCAGGGGTCCTTGAGGGAGTTCCAGGGGGTCCCCAGCTAAATGATAGATTAGGCACCAAATGGACCCTTATGGGTCTGTAACTCTGAGAGTGTACAAATGGAACCAAATGGACCCTAACGGGTCCATTTGGTTCCATTTGTACACTCTCAGAGTTAAATTGACATAGATTGTACAATATAAATTGCGATCCAAGTGATAGAAATGCCATTAAATGGGGGTCTGTAGCCCTAATGCATGTCAAACTGGGGGTCCTTGAAATTAAAATGGTTGAGAATCACTGCTAGAGCCGTAAAAAATATTCTCTTATGGGGGTCCCTGGCATATCTTTTCAAATGGGGGTCCGCGGGCTAATAAGTGTCAATTTGGGGGTCCTTGACATGAAAAAGTTTGAGAACCACTGCTTTAGAAGTCAGGAACTTGATGGTAAATGATCTGTGTGCGGCAGCAGACACTGTCATCCTCATATCATTTAAGGCTCGTGAGCTCAAATCAAAAAGCTGAAACAAACATCTACCGCATACATTCTGTATACAGCTGCTGGAAATGGCAAAGACAAATATCTTGTATTCAGAATCCGATATGATGATGATTGAAATTCTTTATTATAGGAATAACCACTTGAGATGTAGCATAGTTTTTGAGGGGGTCCTAGACAGAATGATACAATGCAGTGATGTTGCTAGGTTTTCAATGTAATGGGTCCTGGGATGCAAGGGTGGTCTTTTAGATGGGTCCCAGGGACATTTTATGGGTCCCACAAAAATGCACAGCGTTTAACTCGTGTTTCATCTTATATGGTTATATTCATGTAGAACATGTATCTGAAAGAAAAGTACACAATTCCAAATCCGACAACTAGTACTTGTAGTACTTGATTTGGGTTTAGAAAATAGGCTTGCTATTTTCTGTTGCCCTGCAGCAGGCTTGAGAATCTTTTTTGGTGCCATTTTACACTAACATTATTTTTTTTTCTTTTATTTGTATAGTTTATTTTTAATTCACGTTTGTTGTTTTCAAACGTGTTAACCATCAGGTCTGCTACGGGTCTACAGGTCTACGTCATGGCAGAGACGTCACTTTTCAACTCCGCAACAGACGGCCCTTGTGTGTGTGTGTTACACGCAAAATCGTTACCCAAAGAATTCGGTCTGAGCAATGAGCATGCGCAAAATGGCGGCTCCCATGGATCCTTATTATTATCATTTGTATCGTCTTTCTAAGACTATTTCTACGTGGATTTTATCGTTTATAAAGTAGGATAAAGTAGGATGTGGCCATGCAAAATGGTGGTGTCCCATGGATTTGTAAAATATTCGCGGTAAAAAAAATATTTTACCGCAAATTATTTTCATTTTTTTTTTTGTTGGTGACAATTGTAGTGCGTCCCGTGGACGCACCGATGGTGCCATGAATGCGTCCTTTTTCAATATGGTGCGTCAGAGACGCAGGACGCAGGCCTATGAGCATCTCTGCAATGTATACATTTTAAAAAAAGAAAAGAAAACATTAGACAACAAAATAGCAACTACAACAACCAAATCAACCAAACAATATAAAATATGAGAAAATAAGTAAACAAACAAGACAGATGACAGGATACAAATAACCAAAAAAAACAACAGAACACAAGTCAAGAGTATTACACTCCTGGCAAGCATAAAGAATGGATCATTAAATCAAGATCAGAAAGATCAATGTCATGAATGTCATAAATGTCATGATATGAGTATACAATATATTTAGAGTAATTATTAAAGGTTAAATGTTAATGTTATAGTTATTTATTAATTATAAACATGTACTTGTACTCTCACAATAAGAAGACAGCGCATTTTTAAACAGATTAAAAGATGAAATGGAACGAATATTTGCAGGCAGGGTATTCCAATCAGAAGGAGCTTTGAACATAAAGATATAGGCTATGATTAGGCCGGTCACAATCATTACATAATTGCCTTTTCGCAATTATCTGAGATAATCGCAATTATTTTGCATAATCGTCATAATCGTTTCCATGTTGAAAAAAAGATAGTGGAATTAGCAGATCTGCAAGCTCACAACGTGCGGAGATGTGTTTTGGCTTGTCTTATCAAAAGCTTACAGTTTAGCTTAAGTACGTTATCTAACAGAATTATTGTAAATTAGCGTCAATTTGTGGAGATAAGGATAATACGATATATATAGTTTTCCTCTTTCCACTGACTGGAGGCTTCTGAAATGTATCCTGTTACGGTTTTGGCTCGTCTTATCATAGCTTAGAGTTTATTACGTTATCTAACAGAATTACTGTAAATTAGTGTCATCGTGAGAGGAGATAAAGATGATGTATAATTCTAAAGTGGAAGACATGCAAGACAACGCTCTCCATCAGTGAGATGTCTCCGTTGAAGTCAAGTACAGGGGTCTTCAACAGGGGGTCCGGGACCCCTAGGGTCCTCAGAGTTACTCCAGGGGGTCTGCCAAATCTTCTGCCAAATCTTCTTTTTTACAATAACCACTTGAACCCTAGTATCTCTATTCTGAGTACACTCAGAAAACTATAACTAGGCTCTACTCAATTTTATTGGTGAAACATTTTTACACTCAAAAATATTGAGTAAATTCTACTGTTATGAAATCATGTAAATGCTACTTAATTAATTGAGTAAAAGTAAGCAAAATAGTTAGGTAGATATTAACAACTACAATTGAGTACAATGACCTATAGAAATTGAGTAGATATAATTAAATTCTTAAGCCAATACCACTAAAAAATACAAGTAAATATAATCGAATATTAGAGTATGATTTAATAGATATTATTGAGTACAATGACCTATAGAAATTGACTAGATATAATTAAATTCTTAAGTCAATACCACTAAAAACTACAAGTAAATATAATCGAATATTATAGTATGATTTAACAAAACAAATATCTTACATTTACATTTACACTATTTACCCTATTCATTTACTCTAGTCTATAATTTCTATAAATTATTAAAACATTTAAATTATTTACTTACATTTTAAACATGTCTACCTTTGTATGTCAAATGAGAACAACGATTGTACAGACAATATATGTTTTTATTGTCCAAATGGAACAGTGCAACACATTAAACAATAACAGTGTGCAAAATGACATTTAAAAATGTCTGCAAAAACAAAGCTTCAAGCCAATGTTCAGTAACAGGGGTCTCCCTGTCTGGAGTGAAAATAAATTAGTTTGTTAAATAGCTGGAGAGACAGGGAGACCCCCGTTACTGAACAGTGGTTTTCAACCCCTTTCATATCAAGGTCCACTTCAACAATAATTAACTCTTAGTGTTAAGTGTTAAAGATCTGTCGATCCATTTGGTTACCAGCTCTCCATCATTTTGCTTGGGACCACCCGGTACCACTGGTTGAAAACCACTGCACTATGACACCTTCGATTGAACTCTGCATATGGGTAAGCAGCAGTCTAACAAACATTTACAAAGAACAATTATGAGCTCTTAAAATGAAAATCATTACCATACACACATTTTATAGCGCTAATCAATAAAGGCTGTTGACAATAACACATTTTAAATTCTAAACTTTTATGTAAACATAAACACTTTTTAACTGCACTCTTATGTAAAGTGTTAAAGATCCATAAGGATCCATTTGGTTACCAGCTCTTCATAATTTTGCTTGGGACCACCCCCTGAAGGACCGGTGGTCCCCGGTCCACTGTTTGAGAACCACTGCAGTATGACGTATACACTCAACACCTTGAATTGAACATTTATAAAGAATAATAATGAGCTCTTTAAACATTACCACACATACACACATTTAATAGAACCAATCAATAGAGGCTGTTTGAAATACTTTTCCAAAAGTGTTCTTAACTTGTGTGTAAACATTAACACTTTTAAAATCTGAACTTTTATGTTAACATTAACCCCTTTTAACTGCACTGCAATGTTTAATGTAAACATTAGAATAATAGCTCCCTTCCCTTATTAAGACAATAAATGTATTTTTTGGCAGGTATAAATCAAATATCAAAATACAATGACCTAACCAATCACAAGAGTTGAGAGAGAGCTATTCCCATGACAGAAAATGTATGTTGACTTGCCACTGTTTCAACATCAAAATAAATCAACCTCCAGTGGGTATACCCACATTCAGACAGCATGTTCAGAGCATGTTTCTGATCAACAATCAGAAACTACATACGCAGACATTCTTTCAGTCTCTGAACCTTTGCTGTAAGCCGTCCAGAGTCCAGCTGAAGGAACAGCTTCTGAAACACCTCAAAACTATACTTGAGTTTCTTGGGGTACCTCAGGTCAAAAGCATAAGTCAGTCCCAGAAGATAGCAGCAGGCTCTGCTCACATCCCCGAGATCTTTGAGGACGGTGATGCCCTCAATCACGATACCGACATCTCTTGCGTCGCCTTCACCTTGGTTCCGCAGCTGGTAGATTGCCATCACCTTCTGTGCCAACTCCGCTTCCACACTGGCCGATGCATCCTGAGAATATTGTAAAGACAATTGATTAGAGCTCACTTTCAGGCTGCATGTTACCAGACAAGGACACAGATACACACTAAGCAAACCAAATAGCTTTTACACATGCATTGCAGCCTTGAGTGCATCTTGCTATTACCAAGTTGGGCTGTATGTGAGAACACAATGTCTTAATCACAACCTGATTCTCTGGACACTTTCCCATGAAACCATCCATAATCACATTAGTTTTAAAAAAAAAAGCTTAATTTTACTCACTTCAATGTTCACGATCAATTCATTTGCATGTTCTCCCAGATGGTCCATTAGGCATCGGATGACGACCTCTCTGGTTTGCTGAATGGGGATTCCAGTCTGCAGATATAGCAACAATAAATCAAATATTACTTTTCATATTCAAGCAGGGTGTTTCTTTATTGCATAAACTTCAAAGGCTGGGAGACTGTCCTTAATCTTTATTAAGACTTCTAGCAGGGAATGAACAGGAGAGTATTGCACGGGATTAAGATGAGTTTAGGATACATTCATATATAAAGTAATTGGTGATTGTAATTGCATTGCATTGCATTTCACAAGAGAGAAGTGTGAATGAGACAGATGGGATCATAATTAAAACAAGTATTAACTGAATAGGTAGGCCTAAATGTTTAATACCTGAAGTAGAACACTCATTTGAGCACGATGTCTCTCTCCTACAGCACCCTTCTTTGACTGGAACAGTGACAGCAGTTTGGCGGTATGGTGGTCCAACATGGCCATGAATTTTTGTTCGAGATTCAATGAGGTGATCATCCTGAATTCGGCACCGACCTGAAAGACAGAAATGAGGGATTGAGAGATAAAGAACACATTGTGAGCTTGTAGATTAGTCATTTTCCACATGTTCATGTAGAATAGATGCTACGGTGCAACGGGTTAAATACAATGTAAGTGGCTGTTACATGCAGGACATGTCATTTTTGTTGACCAAACCAGCAATACAATTTACTCACTTGTGAAACATTAAAGAAGGCAGGCCATCTCTCCTTGAAGTCTTCGACAGACATCTGCTGGCTGATAACATCTTGTCTCCTATGTGCAAAGGTTCTGCACATCAAGTCCTTGATGACTGTGCTGTTTTTCTTCTTTGATTCCTCGATTAGTTGGTGTCGGTAGAGCTCTTGCTGTTCCTTATTGTCTCCTGTGGGATAGTCTGGGAGATACATCACTTCTCCTTTCCGTGCTTTCTTTACATTCTTTGCAGGTTTACGGTCACTAGGCCTCTTGTTCTTTAGAGTGTTGCAGCTAACCTCTGAAAATCCAAGACCGCTGAGCTTTTTCCTAAAATTGTACATCTTGTCTCTAAGAGTCACTTTCCATAAAAGCCAGCCATTACGAGATGTGTCTGTCAGACATGGGTGCTTCTTGACTAAAGCCTCTGCAACTGCTTCTAGTTCCAGGCCTGAGGGGTAGGGTTTGTAGCTGTACATGTAGTCTGCCAATTTTGCCCTAATGTCCCCGTTGATCCTAGAACTTTCGAGCAGAGTACCATTCGAGGCATATTCTTCATTGGCATTCTTCAGTACTGCCTCTGTTGGCACAGAGAAAGGTGGAATGACGATTACACTTGGCCACAAGTCCCTAGCAGGGCTTAGTATAATAGTGTCTCCCGAGCCTGATGATCCCTCGGTCTGGTCATCTGACCCCGTATCAGTACGAGGGGATAGTATAATAGTGTCGTCCGATCCTGATGCACCATCTCTCTGGATATCTGACCATGTATCACTAGCAGACACATAGCTTGTACTCGCCTGGTTATCTGGAGAGAATTCAAGTACTATTGATGGAGCGATTAAAACTCTGATTGTCCCCCTGTTTCCTATCTGGTCGGTGGAATGAAGTGCAAAGAAATCACCAAAGCCTACATCCAAGTACTCTAGAGAGAAACACTCAGTGAGTCCAAACGTGTCCTTGACAGTCTTTTGCAACTCTTCTATAGTGCTGGGTATTCCTGATGGCAGTGTAAGCTTCTCACTCCGTTGTTCTATTATAACCTTCAAGGCAACCAAATCCATCTAGGCAAAACAGAAAAAATACAAGAAAAAAAAATAATTATTGCAGGTGTTTGACAGTCATTCTCCTCCCACCCCCTAAAATGGACAAATGTGGCGCTTCAACGTAACCATGCGTTTGCCTCCCACACAATAGGCTGCCAAGGGATATGTGTGACCTAGTTCACCATGTTGTATCAGGGTCATTCTCCCAGAGTATTCCAAACTAAATGACCTAAAATGTTCATCATACTTGCCGTTAAGTAATTTCACAATGAAACTGAGATTTCTGTCTACAATAATCTGTGAAATCTCAACAAAGTCAGGGAGCCCACCAGTTGTTCCATAAGGCAAAACCATACCGGCAGCATATTTAGTTCCATGGTGTATCACAACATTGGTCAAGTTCACAGTGGTTTGTGTTGGATAAACTTTCTTGAAAGCCTGCTGTATCCCCAAATCAAGTATTTCTAATGGAAGAGCTGATATTTTAGTGACACATGTTGCAGGCTTTGCATTTGCTTGTGAATGATAAGCCATCATCCTTTGGTGCTTTGAGGCAAGTGACAGCGATATATTTATGAAGTTGTTTGTGTATCTAACAACTCTCTTAAAAAAAGAGTGTTTTGCCTCAAAGCGAAAAGTCCAGACACCAACTAAAGGACCAAATGCTCTTATCAGTTCCGGATAATGCTCCACAAAATGGTGCTTTGGAATTAATTTTTGCTCTGGGAAAACATCCAACAGTCTGCGGCGATGTTCTGATATCAATGTGTCTAGATGGCAAATTCTTTCCTCAGTAAGAATGGGGGATACTACAAGCTCAGTAATATCTTTTAAGATCATCAGAACTTGCCAAGCTGGATCATCCTGTGGTACTTTTGAACCAATAATGAAAGGTAAAATCCTTAATAATGTCCAATTTTCATGTGCATTCCCACCAATATTTTTGTTTTTTGCAAATTTTGTAGGGATTGGTTGGGGTCTATCAGTCTTATCAGTCCACTCGTAAGGAAACTCTGTTATGGACTGGTTAAGTTCTGTCAAGGTGAAATACTTGTTGCGGATGAACACATTAAGACATAGCGCCAATTCCTTTGGAATTATACCTTCAAAAAAATCGTGCAAAACATCTGGTGGGTACCCTGTTACAAAATGAAAATGGCTCAATTTTTCAGTTATAGGACAACCTTTCTTCACACCAAAACAGTGTCCTTGAGCAGGATTTTCTTTTACAGACCCAACATGTAAATCATAGTTCTCTTTTGTTCTTGGTGGAAAAGCTCCAGAACACACTTCTTTTTTCTGATATTCAGAATGTTCCCCAATACAAAATCTACAGATATAGTGTCCATTAAAGCTTTCTACAAGTCCACTTAAAGAATGAGCGCCAAGATTGTCGGCTGAAACACAAAACACAGTACCTCTAATATTTCTACCAAGCTGAGGCAAAAAAATACCTTCCTTCTCCAATGTTGAGAGGTCTTTTAAGAGAGGCTCCAGCACAGTTTCGTAGCCAAATTTCTTTACGTCGTTTGCTTTACAAAGAATGGCCAAATTAATTGAAGTTAGCTGTGATCTCAGCTCAGATGGTAAATCAGCAGGTTGCCAGTACACGGCTGTGATTTTGTGTTTTTTCCGGGAAGTTCCAAGAGGGTTGCAAGTCTCAAATCATCTACATAAAGAATAAGGGGAATACTTAACTCTTCATTAGCATGAAATTCATTTTGCTTGAAATATTTACCATCACGGAAGGATGACAACTGTGAAATGTTTGAATGTCTAGTCAATACATTGTTAAGAATGTCTTCATTTTTCAACACTTGTTGTAAGGATGGGAGAAGGGGCACATACTGAAAGCTGCGGTTCTCATCTCGATCCAAAACATACTCTACTGGCTCAATTAAACTGAAGTTTTCCTTAAAATATTTCTCCCTCTTGCTTTGAGGAGAAGGGACCCTTTGACCCAAGGGCTACATTAAGAGGATTAGAGTGAAACAATTTGTCAACCAATTCACTGACAGTAGCTTCATCAACAGCACAGCTATTCTTAGTAAAAATATCCCCAATTAGCTTCGGAATACACTGAGTTGATGATGTGCAGATAAACTGAAGCTGTTCCACCAAATCATCAATGCATTGCCTAGAGACATTGTAGATGCTGTCCAATTTTAACAAGAGAGAACCAATATTTGTCTCAATGTCAGTTATAGTCGAAGTAGTCTTTTCACAATCCAACTCTAAGGCATCTATGTCCTCATCATCATGAGATTCCAACAGTGGAAGGTCATTGTCATTTTCAATACAGACTGGAGGTATTGCAATCACTTCAGGCTTAAAATCTTTCAATGAATAGAATTTGTGTTTTCTACTTTTGTGTGTTGCATAAGCCTGATACGTGTTAGCTGTGGAATCACATCCATCAAAAACACATTCTATGGTTTCAAAGTTTTTCAAGTGGGAATTAATATGTTGAAAATAGTCTTTTGCATTAGAAGAGAATGAGTCACAAGTTTTACATCTGAGAGATTGCACAACTTCACACTCTTCAGTTTCGACAGTATTGTGGGTTCTATGCAAGTGTGTGCGCAGGCCAGACCATGTCTTAAAGGTGCAAGGACAGTTTAAATGAATACAGGGAACTGAATATCCATGTCCAAATGTACCGTGATTCACTCGATAATGCTTGAGAAGTGTCCCTTTTGATGAAGCCACGAATGTGCACAGCTTACATCGCCATTCCATAACCTGTAAAAAAAAGAAAAAGAAAAAAGAAAGAAATTAAAACTGATTGTAATGCTACTCTATAGATGTTCTCACCATACTCTACCATATTTACTTTACATTTCTGTTACTTCTACTCCATTAAATAAAGCATTTAACAGCTTTAGTTACATGTTACTGTGCAGATATTATTATGAAATATGGGGTTGAGCACAAAAAAGAAAAACATACATAATAAGGCTAGTTTGGTTACAGATGATGGAGCTGGACTTACTAGGCAGACAGAGATAGTTTCAACCCATAGCGTGCTTCTTTCTTGCACAGCAGTTGACTTGTGTCTATAGTAAAACACACACACACACACACACACACACACACACACACAACAACATTAAACATTAGCCCATGCATGCACCTTTTTTTTTTTACTTCTACTCCACTAAATACAGCATTTCACAGCTTTAGTTACATGTTACTGTGCAGACTGTATTATCAAATAGGGCTTTGAGCTTAAAAAAGGAAAAATAAACATACATAATAAGGCCAGGTTAGTTAGATGCTGGAGCTGGACTTGCTTCTTTCTTCCTCAGCAGTTGCTGTAGTCGTGTCTTTAAAAATATAGAAATATACACACACACACACACACACACACACACACACACACACACACACACACACACACACACACACACACACACCATTAAACATTAGCCCACGCAAGCACCTTTACAACCACATTGCCACCCCAACACAGGCTTATTTTCTACCGTTTATATCGGTGGTTTCCCGTTGTGGTCGCGTATGAACCATCCAGTTTAACTTTGATAAACAAATGAAAGTTATGGAGGCGCGCGCGCGCGGGGGGGATTTTACCGCTTACCACGCTTTGCATCATGGCCGTTGTAGTTTACTTTCAGTGAGCCAACAATGAGACGCAAGTCAAACGAACTACACACCACACAACTAGCCCCGTTGTCGTCACTTCCTATATCCACGCAAGTTAACATGGGAAATGTATGTTGATAGTTCTGGGTCCACCTCAGCCTGGCTTTGAGCAATTCCTCACAATTTGCCGTTTACGTCTACACAAACGTTCAGATTTCAAAATAAATGTGCTTACTGGGCTCACGGATGTTACCATATTGTATGCTCGAGCAAAATTACCCGTATTTTCCGTATTATTTAATAAAAAGTATTTTAATCCAATCGGTTGGACATTTTCTCAGACCTTTGACCATTGCTTTCAACGATGCGACCCTATCGGTTGGGAGACGTACTGCACTCTGATACATAAAACGTTTTATAGAAAATGGCCGTCGATTGGATTAAAATGTTTTTTATTGAGTATTACAGAAAGATACTGGTAATTCTGCTATAGCGTGCATTATTGTGACATCCATGAGCCTTGGTTAAGCACTTTTGAAATATGAACGTTTATGTAGAAATAAGCGGGAAATTGGGAGGAACTGCTCAGAAGTTGAAACAGATCGTGGGGAACCGTCATGGCTACGTCTGAAGGAACGCTTTATACACCATTAAACTAAAGGCGAAATAGCAAAGTCCGCATCAACACACTGTAACACGACGCACAGGTCCATTTGGTTAAACTCTCAAGACCGCCACCCGGCCCAGAATAACTGTTAGCAGCAGACCACTGAAGTTAGTTTCACTGTGAGTTTAACTAGCAGGAAAAACTGTAAAGTAAGAAGGTATTCCTGAAATTATACCATATAAAAACGTGATATATGCTACAAGACACGGTCAATATTTAATTAACATGTACTTACCACCAGTACTGCTGCTCTCTTCTCTTGTTATTTGTTGAAACAATGGCGAAAGTCTGGACGACGGACTGACAGCAGGTACAAGAAGATTTCCCATAAAGGATAGCAGTTTGGGCGCATTTAGAATTGCGTCTGACGTCATCACGTTCAGTGTGACATCTACTCAATTTATTAGGTTATTCTTACTACAGATGAGAATATTGAGTTGGAATGAGTAATAATTATATTTATTTAAACTGATTTGTATAATTACTCCATTCTCAAATATTATGATGGAAAACTACCAAAACAGATTGGGTATATTTCATAAATATAATCAGTTTGTCAAATACCATTTTATTCTCATGACATTAACTAAAATAATAATGTACATCTTACTCAAAATCAACAGTTAGATTTTTACTCTTTTAGTTTGGTTTGTCCAACTCAAACAATCACGTACATGATATTCACTGATTTTATTGAGCTTATATAATTGTTTCTAATAGTGATATTTACATGGCCACTGATTTATTTACAACAGTGTAACATTAGCCGAAAATAGCAGATCTACAAGCACACAACGCCTCGCGCTGTCTGCGCTGTCTTCGCTTATAGATCGGCTAATTTCGGCAAAGAGGTTTGGTGTCGGGGGGGAAAGGAACACATTGAGCGCTAAGTATTGAAGGTTTAAGTGGTTAAATGTCTGAAATGAACAAAAAACATTAATTTACACAGCACTGATGACTGTCAATGAAGCTATCTATGAAATCTATGAAAAAGTATAATCTGCAACACAGGGGGTCCTTGAGCTGAAAAACGTTGAAGACCCCTGGTCTAGTACAATAATATGACTACTAACATATAGTCACAAAGAGCTGTACACTAACAAGGAGACAGCTTGTCTTGTTGACACAGTAATGCAGACTCTGTTATATTTGGTCATCGATTTAATTTCCACAGTAAATAATTAGAAATAGACCTGGCTGTTTGCATTTGTTTTTTTGCCTCATTCATTTCTCCCCATTCACCATCTAGTATAGATTTATTGATCAATCCTCCACCACTCTTGAGTGTTATCAAAGATTATGCTATTGATTTTCTCCTCATTAGTTTGATTCTGTTAATATTTGTAATGTGCTGAGGGCGGAAGGATATCTTATCCTGACATCAAAAACAGCCTTACTAAATTGACTCCAGCATTTTTTAATTTGATATTGATTGCAGAATGCACATAGGCCTTAAGAGAGATAGTATGCCCACTTATACCCTCTGATATAACAGGAATTATACCATTCTGTGTCAAAACAACAGTGGTGGAAAGTAACTACATTTACACAAGTACTACTGTACTGAAGTAAACTTTTGAGGTACTTTTACTTTACTTCAGTATGTACATTTTTCAATGTACATTTTTTAAATACATACTCACAGTCACGATACTGCTACTTTTTACTCCACTACATTTATTTGAAAACTTCAATCACAAGTTAATGTGTGTAAGTGTTCAAAGTTGCTTTGCAAAGTGGAAACAAAATAAAAACAACTTTATAAGGAACAACTAGTTAAAAGGTAAAAAACGTCAAGATCACAAAGAAAAAAGGTAGGTTATTGTGGGCAAGCACTGTTCGCCAATCAGCCAAATCTGACAGATCCGTCTTGATCACATGACCATAGAGATCATGTCTACTGATTTGCGTAACATTTGGATAAAATCTGAAGGAGTAATATAAAAAAAAAAGTTTTACATAAGTCAGCCTCCTGGTGGCACTATAAAAGGCAGATACCTTTTCAACTGGTCACAGAATATTTATTTCCATGAACTCAAGATAAAGCTGATTTCCCCAAAAAGCTAAACAGGAAGTGGATGGGGCGGGGGGAATTCTTTCGATGACGTGATCTCCTGGAACTGTTTGACTTGAGGGTGAAAATGGTCACTCAGGTGATAGACAACAGCACCATCTAGTGAAAAAAAAAGAAAAACTTAACTGAGGTGTGGTCATTTCATGAGCTTTTGCTAGCTTAGTTTGTACAGAGTCAGGCTAATTGTTTCACCCTGTTAGGGTGTGTTGTATCTTAGGACCCAAAAGCAGAACTCAGAACCTGATTAACAAGTAATAGACCCCTTAACAGACGACATCACACTGATAAGAACCAGTATGCGTGCAACCAGTATGCGCGCAATGAAACCCATTCTATCAGGACTCGCTAGGACGCGCCTCACTAGCCAACACACAAGAGGGGGTTGGGGTGCGCTGAAACCAGCGTACCCCAAAACAACAGGTTGGGAATTGATTGTGTGAAACAATCACCACTTATCTCCACATTCCACATTTAGAGGGTCCTTCATATCATATAATCGTGTGATTATTTTGTCACACTGTTCACTGTGGAACATTTCTCTCCAGTATGGATACGCTGGTGTCTATTCAGATTACCTATTTCATTAAAACTCTTGTCACACTGTTTACAGTGGAAAGGCTTTTCTCCATTGTGGAGCCGCAGGTGTGCCTTCAGGGTACCCATCTGACTGAACCTCTTGTCACACTGTTTACAGAGGAAAGGTTTTTCTCCATTGTGGAGCCACAGGTGTGTCTTCAGGGTACCTATAAAAGTGAAACTCTTGTCGCACTGTTTACAGTGGAAAGGTTTTTCTCCAGTATGGACACGCCGGTGTGTCCTCAGGCTCCATACGTTACTGAAGCTCTTGTCGCACTGTTTACAGAGGAAAGGTTTTTCTCCAGTGTGGACAGGCTGGTGCGACTTCAGTTGAGTTGACGTGTTGAAACTCTTGTCACACCGTTTACAGAAGAAAGGTCTTTCTCCGGTGTGAATACGCAGGTGTATCTTCAGGTGACCTATTTGGCTGAAACTCTTGTCGCACTGTTTACAGAGGAAAGGTTTTTCTCCTGTGTGAATACGCAGGTGTGACTTCAGAGCACGTAACCGACTGAAACTCTTGTCACACTGTTTACAGAGGAAAGGTTTTTCCCCGGTGTGGACAGGCTGGTGCGACTTCAGTTGAGTTGACGTGTTGAAACTCTTGTCACACCGTTTACAGAAGAAAGGTCTTTCTCCGGTGTGAATACGCAGGTGTGTCTTCAGGCTACCTTTACGACTGAAACTCTTGTCACACTGTTTACAGAGGAAAGGTTTTTCTCCAGTGTGGATACGCAGGTGTGACTTCAGAGTACGTAACCGACTGAAACTCACGCCACACTGTTTACAGATGTAGGGTTTCTTTCCTGTGTGAGTCAACTGATGAGTCTTCACTTCTTAAACTGTTGATGACTGTGATATGTTGGTTCATCTGTCTCTCCTTGTTTATGGCTGGTTACAGAGCTGCTGGTGGGGATTTTCCGACAGGCTGCTGAGGTCATCTGTCCATTGCTCAGCATTTGGCAGTAGAGGTCATTGTGGGTCCGCTCCATGTGTTTATGGAGGTAGAACTCCGATGTTAAGGCACATGGACACTCAGAACAGGGGACCTGAGTATGGGGAGATTGGGACGTCATTCCTTCCAGGAGCGGTAGTCCATTGTCAAACATACTGCTAAACATGCACTGTGTTGGGGATGGAGTCTAGGTTTGTTTCCACACCTTACAGTATATATAGGCTGACCAGAGATCAGGGCTGACAACACACACAAATACAGACCCTTGCCATGCATACCTAAAATCACCGATTTGTGCAGGGGCTGCTGCAGTTTGTGCATGTGTTCTGTACGTGGCAGAACACAAGGGGGGGGGGGGGGGGGGGTAAAAGGACATCAAATTGCTCAGAGCCGGCACTGGTCACGGAGGATTGGTGTTATGTGGTCCCTGGATCGGGTTCTGGTGAGCAGGCCCGGCGGCAGAGTTTCTTCAGAACCTTGGTGGTGACACAGGCTTTTGCAGTAGCCAAGTCTGGATGTGATGACAGTGTTGATTTCATCGACTAAAACGATGACGAAAAATGTTGGTCGACTACCTTTTTTCACTGACGCAAACTACATAAAAACAAAATAAAAATGATTAAGCTGTGTTGACTAAAACTAAGACTAAATGAGTGGGAGGAACTAGTGGAGAAGAGATCCACCAGTAGAACTAAAAGACAAGTCATTTTATGCTTGCTTGCGCTCGGGTGTTGCAAAAAGGCAAGTTTTAGTGATCTGGTCGACATGGGACTGGAAGGAGAGTGGTGGGGTCCAGGATTACACCAAGGTTGCAGACTTGGGTGGGTGGGGGTGGGTGGGGTGACAATAGAGCCATTAATGTTAAGCAAAAAGTCATGAGTGGAGCGGGTGAGGGAGTCTAGGCCAGTGATTAGGATTTACTTACAACATTTACATACAGCTTTAACCAATTAAGCTCTATTTTATATTTCGTCTATTGGAAAATAGCCAATCTATACAATGCTCACAAGGTAGAGGAGCTGAAATCTTAGAATCTTGCTGGATTTTTACTAAATGTTTGGAGGGGGGAAATCGATCGATCGATTGATCGATGGAGGCCAGACAATCAATCGATCAGTCTATCGGTTGATTGATTGATTGTCTGGCCCCTAGTTACATTATTGACCTTTCAATCACCTAAACCCTATACTTAGCTGACCGGGGTCCCCCAGGGCTCTATACAACGTGTCGCATTGTGATAAATGTACGGCCTAGTATGGTTCAAGTGGGTTCAACTCCCTATGCTAGGGTTCGCTATGGTTCAACTCCACGTGAGTTAGGACACTGTTTCCCAAACACTGGGTCAGCGTTTTTTGTTTTTTTTCCCATGAATTAAATTCAATGATTTTTTAAAATAATTTGGAATAATGATAATTGCCGAGCTCGTAGATCTGCTATTTTCACTACTTTGGGTCCTGGGGAGACATAAAAATGTCTATTTTGGTCTCAAGCTAAAAGGTTTGTGAACCATTCAGTTAGGGCTTAAATGTCTTTCTCAGGGACACTTTGACACGTATTACTAGGCGGGCCAGGAGGCGAACCGGTGACCTCCTGATTATCAGACCCCCCCCCCCCCCCCCCATGATTCCCAGACAATTAAGTCCCTTTGGTCGTTCCCAAAAGATCCAGGCTGAATATAAGACGTGACTCACTGTACCTCTGTCACCAGAGCCCTGGAGTCTTTGGAATGACCTACCTGAGGAGATCAGGGCAGCACGTTTTTAGGGCACACTTAAAGGCTCATTTGTCTCTGTCAAACTTATTGTGTGTGTGTGTGTGTGTGTGTGTGTGTGTGTGTGTGTGTGTGTGTGTGTGTGTGTGTGTGTGTGTGTGTGTGTGTGTGCGTGCGTGCGTGCGTGCGTGCGTGCGTGCGTGCGTGCGTGCGTGCGTGCGTGCGTGCGTGCGTGCGTGTGTGTGATTTCTTGTGCACCCTGCCAGCATAGGCCAAAGCCTCAATTCCCGAATATTTTCCCAAATTGTCAACAACTACAGTATAGTATGTCATTTTTTTGTGAATTATTAATTCCAGAGTGAATTGTCCTTCCAGGCTGTGAGATAAATGTCCTGTCAGACTATGGAGCAGAATAGGCTAATTGGGCACAAGCTGTCCGTCCCGACGCATTGGATGTAAATAAAGCACACTGAATTGATCACTGACTTAGGAGAGAGAGAAAGAGCGAGAGAGAAAACCACCAAATTAAGCCAGTTTTAAAGTTAGAGTACGATATATGTTTTGGTTAAAACAAAAACGGGGAGAGAGAAAAACAACTTTATTAAGGGGGGGAAAAACTCTCTCTAGTTGACACACTTTGGATGCCTGCTCTAATATACTTTATTATTTTTATGTCAATTAGGACAGATATGTGGGACATTGTCATTTAAATTCCCAGGCTGATTTGTGTTCCCAGACAGTCCATCCCTGTACAAACGTAAGTGACACAAGGCATTAACTGCTGTGTCACCATCCTTTTTCATAGTCCTTTACTCCAGGGGTTTTCAACTTTTTTTCAGGTCAAGGACCCCTTAGCTGGCCCGGACGGTTGGCGTAACCGTCTGGGCACCTAGGCCTAACAGCGTGTCGAGGGTTCGACTCCCGATCCCGACGGCCTTTGCTGCATGTCACTCCCCATTTCCTGTCAGCCTACTGTCCTATCAATAAAAGCAAACAAAAAAAAGGACCCCTTAGCTGAGAAAGAGATGAAGCAGGGACCCCCCCACTACATTGGTCTGTGCTTTTTCCCCTCTACACCTAAACCTCTTTGTCGCAATTGCCGATCAACGTTGTGAGCTTGTAGATCTGCTATTTTCGACTAATGTTTCCCTCAGAATAAGGACGCGAGGGTTGAAGCTCTTATCGCACAAAGATTTGGCGCCCCCCCATCAGTAACTCTGAGGACCCCCTCGGGGTCCCGGACTCCCTGTTGAAGACCAGCTGCTTTACTCGATTGCACCGTGCTTTTTCTTAACACACGCACAACAAAACATAGTCATCACATGGCCAACACCCACTCAACAAGATGGAGGGAGGGAGGACAGGACATGCCTCCTGACCTGCCCTAGTTTAGAATAGATGTGCTTCTGGGCTAGTTGTATACTTTTAAACTTCCCTTTGAGTTCTGTTCATTTTGTAGTATCATGTCATAATTTATAATATTTTATGTATCTGTACTTAATCTTGTTCCGTTTCTCCTCATCTCTGTTGTACTGTCTGTGTTAGTGGTTGTCAAAGTGGTGTCTGGGGACCCCCGGGGGTCCTTGTAGATCTGCTATTTTTTATGCTTTTGTGTGATGCTGTAGACACACAAAGTTAAAATATGGAGATATGAGGTTTCTACCCCGACAGCATCGATATATCAATTCGGGGGTCCTTGACATGAAGATGTTTGAGAAGCATATTGCTCTTCTAGGTAGAGTGTGTTGTGTTCACGGATACACACAGGCTGCTTGAGCTCAAAGAGGCCTTAGACAGCGAGAAGAAGTCGGCAAGGTCAGTCTGACAACCTGCATTTAAATGTGACTCGCTCTGCCTCTTATATTCTATAAACCGAGACCTTAAGCTTTTTGCCAGACGGCTGGCCGTTATGATGACTCAAATCCAAGATAAAGAACACCGTCAGCCTTTAGAAAAGAAAAATGGACACATCCATTTTGATGATTGGATTCAGTATAAAAAAAAATCAGATTTCTCGTGGCCAGCTGGATTATATTATTCATGACTCTACTGAGGCATTGCGAAACATAGCCCCGTGTTTCTTGCCCCCTGACTGTCGCACCAACCACCAGACAGTTGTTTTTTTGTCCAAGAAGCCCTTGTGGGAAGAAAAAAATACAGTTATCAGCAAATCTATCAGTGGAGGCCAATTTACAATGCCCCCGTCTCCCACCTTGTTTCTGGCCAAACAAACTGCAAAACAGCACGGCAGCAGCATAATTCTAATGTGATTGTAGGACAGCAGCGCTGCTGTTTGCTTCTTTTTTTTTCTTACATCTCGCTCTGCCCTTTTTTTAAACAGATGTGCATTATGAAGAAGAAGAGCTTCTTCAGCATTAATGAGAACAACATAATAATTTACCTCGAGGTTTGTTGTCGACGTGCTCTGGCATAATGTGTGTGTGTGTGTGTGTGTGTGTGTGTGCCTGTGTGACTGACTTGGGTGGGGGGGTGGGGGGTTGTGCGCACGTGTATGTGGCTGTGCATAACCATCTGTGTTTGCGTTTGCCAAGTTTGAAAATCACAGCAAGTTGAAGTCTGCCAGTGAATCAAATCAATTGAGCGAAGTAGTGAAGTAAATAACATAACAGCAGCTCTCTCTAGGCTGTCCCTAGTTATTGCCTATTTCTGCTACATGCTGTTATTATTCACTGCTTGGTGATATGGTATCAATAATTCAACCCATTTCAAGCCACATTGGACTAAACCCTCATGCTTTGACAAGTGAGCTACTCTGACTCGTACATGAACACACATGAATATGAGTAGACTCATAGACATGGATAAACCGATTCAGAAGAAAAAAACTAAACAAAGCACAGAATCCCACACTCTCCACCTCCATCCACCAGACTGGTATTAGATTATTAGTCTCGCGTGGCCAGACTGTTGCCTCCCACAATTTTCAAATGTTTCCGGTCATACAGTCTGGGACTCGGAAGCTCTGATCATGATTAATAATAATAATAATAATAATAATAAACTTTATTTGTATAGCACCTTTCATGACATGAAATGCAGCGCAAAGTGCTTTACAGAGCAAGAATACAGTTACAGTTACAACCAATTTAACAATAAAGCAAACAAAAAATTAAATAAAATAAAAGCAAAAGCATAAAACATTAAAATAGGCAATACAGTGAGGACTTAAAAATCAACCAGAGAGTCAGCTAAAAGCAAGAGTGAAGAAATAGGTCTTGAGCTGTGCTTTAAAGCTATCGACAGAGGCTGCCTGTTTTAGGTGTATTAGAATATAAACCGGATTTGAAGCCTCCTCCCCACTTCCATTTAGTCTTTACAGTCGCGCAAATTTATCCTAATATAAATACAAATCATCTAGTGTATTTAGCTTGCTGCTTAGCAGAAATGGAAATTAAAAAGTAAAATGTAAAGATATTTTAAAATATAGTTTTGTGAACGGAAGTGCCAGTTTCCTCTCTCGGATTTCGGGAGTTGTCGTTCCAGACTCTATATAGCATTCAGAGATTGTGGAATTGTTGTCTGGCTACGCGAGACTAGGTATTAGACAAACCAAAAGCACATACAGTATACCTATACTGTCAGGGGTGTTTCTGTGATCTCGCCTAGGGCAATGGTTCTCAAAGTAACCTGACCTCTGGAACTCTCTTCCCATGGAGATTCACCAGACGCCAACACTGGACTCTTTTAAGTCCGCACTGAAGAGACACTTGTTTACTCAGGCTTTTGGCAAATAGTTGTTTATTTTTATTATTTGTATAATGTAAAGCGTCCTGGGTTATTATTATTATGCAGTATAATTGTATACAGCGATACCTGCACTTTTCTAAAGTTACAATTTAATGACTTTTAAGACCTTTTTAATACCTCTAAAATGAAAAGAATGAACTAATAATGAGACCATTACTACGTAAAAAGTTGTAGTTCCGCTATTTTCACAACATTTATCTGTGGAACCGAGTCAAAAGAAATGTAGGCTAATTCCTCAACACCTACAATTCCAGTGCTTGACAGGGTAGGGGGTCCCCCAGTTCAAATATGATTATTTTGGGAGATCAGGGTTTTAAATGTTTGGGAACCCTTGGCTTAGGGTGCCGGGATGGCCAGAAATAACAGACCCATGTGTAAAACTTGGGGCAGAGGTTCTGCTGTGGCATCCAGGGAGTGTGCGTGCACAGTTTCGCTGCGAGCGGCCCAACAGTGCCGGAGATTAGCTGGTCACAGACAGGCGGACACACGGACGGACGGACGGACGGACGGACAGGTTGCGAAACATAGTCTCTGCCACGCCTTCGGCCTGGCGGAGACAATGATTTGCCAACTACTCCTTTCATGTTGTTTCACAAATCGCACATTAGAACTTGTCCTGACAAAAATGATATTTTATTACACAGATACTACATCAGTTACACAGTAATCTTGGCAGGTGACTGTGATACTGATTCTCTGGCTCATGTTCAAGGTGGGGAAAAAAGAACACCGGTAGATCTCCTTTGCATTAAATCATTTGTCAATGTGAAGACCAGATAATGGGACTGAAATGGCAATATTTTATTCATGACTAGACCCCTCTACCCATACAGTTATAGCTGAACTGTGATAGCGTTCTATACTGTAGCTCCGTCGTGTTCAAGGCTGGCTCGCGTTTTTTTCTCATTTCATTTTTTCGTTCTCTCTCTCTCTCCTATCTCTGCCTATCTCTGCTGTCACTCAGTGTATTTACTTTACAAATTGAAAAAGTGCCAAACTTCCGTGGACTCTGTTGATCCAAGGCCTGGTTATATATCAGTGCACACACACACACACACACACACACACTGTCGAAGGCCCTTCGTGGCATAATATTGGTAAAAGGTCCGTTTGTGTGATTTCGTCGCCGTCGTCGGGAGGAAACTTATGTCCAGAAAGCGGGGTTGCTTTTCAGGAGATGGTAAAAATACAACCCGTGTTCCAATGGATCCAATGTAGTTATTATTTAGTCCCAAGTGCTTCATTCTTCATGCTTGTCATTGGTTCAATATTCATAAAACCCACAGACATACTTAACCCATTAAGACCTGAGGGCGTAAAAATGTTTTCTAAATCCTAACAGTTTTAAAAATATATATATATTAAAAAAAAAAATGTCATGATTTTTCAAAAATAGCAGATCTACAAGCTCGTAGTGCGGCACTCTGTGCCGCGCTATGAGCTTGTATATCTGCTATTTTTGAATAGCCAAAGAAATCTAAAAGACGGGGTGCCGTGATTTTCAGTGATCCCCCCCCCCCAAACATAATCATCAGGTATTATGGTTATACTAGGAGGAAGATTTTTTTTTTTTAAAGTGTACAGAAATTGTTAAAATTATGTTCTTATGTGGACACGCCTCCAGTTCATTAAGTATACCTGGTTCTCACCTTAGCACCTTTTACTTGTAACAGAGTATTTCTACATTGCAGTATTGACACTTTTACTTAAGTAAGAAATGTGAGTACTTTTTCCACCACTGTGACACTGTCATACTGTATGACAAAGAAAAACCTACAAAGTTGAAATATGGAGATACAAGGTGTTTTTTAGCCCGACAGCTACAATATGGTTCTGTTGAGCGCTGACAAAGAAAGGTATCGATATCACAGAGATAGTGATCCATTCAATCAGCCTCTACAGTTTGTACAGTACAGTTTAGCCAAGGAGGGAACACGCTGCCGAGCAAACACATGCAAGTCTACAGGACGTGATTGTTGTCTGAATAAATTAGCGGACATGACGAGTGGAACACGGCTTATCTGGTACTCGCAGACTAGAGCAGAGCGCACACACACACACACACACACACACACACTTACACTTGCATGCATGCATTTCACACACGCACAGCATGCACGCACGTACGCTGCGCACACACACATGCACAATCATGCACGTATGTATGCACGTGCGCACACACACACACACCCATGCTAGTAAACTAAGATAGATGCACAATGTCTATGCAAGCAAAATTAAACAATGCTATTAAATGATTATTATGGGAAGTGTTGTCCTGCACTTTGTTTATTATGCATCCGCTATAAATAAATGCGTATCGCCTATTTGTCTTTGACACACACACACACGCACGCACACACGCACCCACCCACCCACACACACACACACACACACACACACACACACACACACACACACACACACACACACACACGCGCGCACACGCACACACGCACCCATGCTAGCAAACATAGGCACACGATGTCTATGCATACGCAAGCAAAATTATACAGTGCCGTTAAATGATAATATTAGTCTTGTCCTGGACTTTATTTGTTATGCATACATTATAAACAAAAGCATATTGTCTATTTTTCTTTACCCCCCCCCCCCCCCACACTCGCCTACTCCTCTCTCACTGATGAATATGCAAGGACACAGGGAAGGCTGAATAGAGCTGTTGTTTGTCTAACTGTGCTATCCAAATATATGCCAGTTTACACAGCAGCTTTTTGTAGGCTAGTCAAACAGTACACAGCAATAAGAATGAGTTCACCATGTCTTCCTAAAAACACACAAATATGTGCCTTCCAAAAAAATACCCCATACAAACAAGATGCCTGGTTAACTGCTGTAGGATTTTGACTGTGGCTCCTAACTGTGTGTGTGTGTGTGTGTGTGTGTGTGTGTGTGTGTGTGTGTGTGTGTGTGTGTGTGTGTGTGTGTGTGTGTGTGTGTGTGTGTGTGTACTTGTGTGCGTGTGCGTGTGCCTGTGTGCGTGGTGTGTGTGTGTGTGTGTGTGTGTGTGTGTGTGTGTGTGTGTGTGTGTGCGTGTGCGTGTGCCTGTGTGCGTGTGCGCGTGCGCGTGCGCGTGCGCGTGTGTGTGTGTGTGTGTACAGTAAATGAGCTTGCAAATGCATTTCCACTGAATATGTTCGCCGATTTTCTCTGAATGTTCGGTTACTGTTTTATGGTGGCATGTCCGGCCGGAATAGGGACTGTGTAGTGATTCTCAAACATTTATCTTGTCAAGGACCCCCAAATTGATATGTATTTGGCTCGCTGAAATTTGAATCTGTGACCTGCAATCTACAGAGATAGTTGCACAAAAAGGATTGTTTCCTCTTTGTGACTTCAAAATATTCCTACACATGTAAATGTGACATTTAACATGCGTATGAATATTTTATGCCAGTGCAAATTTCAATGTACACGTGACACGTGTGTGTGTACATCTCATTTTACGAGGGATCAAATCAAACCTACAGTACAAGCTCATCTACCGGCAAAACATCTACCTTCGTGTGATTTAGTCCTGTTTTTTCTTCACACATAACCTTGTTTGGACTGAGGATAGAGAGGAGCCATGAGAGAGAGGAAAGGCTGTCGGGCAGAAACCTCTTATCTCCATATTCTAACTTTTTGTGTTTTTTGTGTAAACGCCCCTACTTGATCATACTACAGCGTAGGGGCGGGACGATATATCGATATATCGCGATACTTTCTCCCGCGATAAATAATCGATATACTGCCGAAAAAAATCGATATTAAAAAAAAAAGTTTGTGATACGTTGTTTTTACGTTTTTTTCCTACTCCGTATTTGTGTAATGATGATTTTGGTGCTATTTTATGTGTTTATGAATTGAATACATGGACTATCGCGATATATCGTTGGTGAATTTTCATGCAATATATCATGATATCGCAATATATCGATATTTTCAGATATCGTGATATATCGTTGGTGAAATTTCTTGCAATATATATCGAACATCGTGATATAGCAATATATCGAATATCGTGATATATATTGTTATTGTGGGCCTAATATCGTGATATATATCGTATCGTGAGGTACCCATATCGTCCCACCCCTACTACAGTGTCACACAAAAAGCATCAAAAGTAGCAGATCTGCAAGCTTGTAGATCTGCTACTTTTGCTCTTTTTGAGTTTTGAATCCTGAAAAGTAACGGTTTTGGACATATGAGGTTTCCACCTCATGATGTTGAACAGGATGCCAGCTGGTCAAGTGGTCCACCAAGTGGCTGCGTCAAATGGCAGGGTCCACACTGTCGTTGCCATGGGAACAAACAAGCATTAGCATCCAAACGGTCAGGGCCGTCCAACCCACTGGTTCTAAAGCTTTTGAATTTTAAGGACCCCCCCGCCCCCAGTTTGAGATGCATTAGACCTGTGGTTCACTAACTTTTTTTCATGCCAAGGACCCCCCAAATTGATATATATATTTGGCCACGGACCCCCATCCGAAAATGCAGATTAATACCAGGCAATGAATGTGTTAAATACATCCCCACAAATAGGACACCAGGTTTAACCAGGTCTTTAAATAGCTAACCGACATGCCTATACAAAATATCAGTGTCAGCTTATACCGCCATTGAGTTCATCCATAAAATCGTAAATCCTTCCAAACGGAACAAAATTAATATGGTATCGCCTTGCGAGGGTCGTGGGTCGGCTATATGCCTATAGCCATTTGACCAATGAGTCCAGTCAGTCCACCACGTGTGCACCTTGTGTGTGATTTAGTGCACGGGTAAAGTGAATTGGTATTTACGGCATTCCTCACACCCGTGGCGGGTGATTTGTGCGTCTTATTATTTTTCCTTCCTCTGGCGGTGGTAATTGATGGCGAGCAGAGCCCGTATTGGTCAGTCCGTGGGTCCCTGAGTGCGACGTGGCAGTGAGTGTGTTTCACCATGATCTCTGGTTCCCCCTCATCTCTGTTGAGCTTTTATTGGAGCAGCAATGGGATTGGTATTTAACCCATTGAGACCTGAAGCCGACATGTCTCCTAAATCTCAACAGTTTTCTGAAAAACGTATGTTTCTATATCAGTGGTGCTCAATCTTTTTCATGTGAAGGACCCCCAAAATTATATGTATTTGGCCGCCGACCCCATCAAAATATTTTGTTCCAGGGACCCCCAGAAGCAAAGATTTGAGTTAAAAATGTTCGCTTTAAAAATATATATATTCAAATATTTGCACACATTTTCACGATTTTTCAAAAATAGCAGATCTACAAGCTCATAGCGCGGCACTCGGTGCCGCGCTATGAGCTTGTATATCTGCTATTTTTGAATAGCCCAAAGTGTAAAATAATGCTTTTTAGCTCAAATCTAAAAATGACACAGTTCCAGGGTTAAGACAAAGAAAATAAAAAAATAGCAGATCTACAACACTCGGTGCCGTGCTATGAGCTTGTATATCTGCTATTTTTGAAAACGCCAAAGTATAAAATAATGGTTAAAGTGGTTAAAATCTAAAATGACAGATGCTTTTCTGGTCTTAATGGGTTAATACCCGCCATACATGACTAACGAACTACTTTTTTTTTTAAAGCAACGGGATCAAAACATGTCGTCAACGCTGTACAATGGAAACCTTGTACGTTCAAAACCTGTAAAAAAAAATTATTAAAAAGAAAGAATCTGTATCGAATGTAATCATTATTTAGTCACAATGCTTTTAATTGGTTGAATATTTGATTAAACCCACAGAGAGACTTAAAGGTAGGGTAAGTGATTTGCTTTGGTTAAAATACATGTTAAATAGCTCTATATTCTGATAGTACTCATTGCTATAGAGTGTTAGTTCAGTAAAAGGAGTCTCCTCGTCTCTCCAGCTCTTTATAAAACAGAAAATGAATTTTTGTTTCAGTTTCAGTTTCATTTCCAATTTTATCCAACCAGGACAGAGAACTCAATCAGGATACAGATTAAACAAGTGAAATTGGAAGTGATGACACTAAGAAATGAGCAGACAAAATTGGAACTGGAACACTATACAAATTAAGCTTAAAAATGGGTACTTTTTCCTGATTGGCTGAGATTTTGACACCTACCGAAAATGTATTTTCTGTTTATTAAAGAGCTGGAGAGACAGGGAGACATCTGTTACTGAACAAACACTCTATAGCAATGATTACTATCAGAATATAGTATTTTAACCTTTTAACAAAATACTATTTGTTTTAGCCAAAAAATATCACTTACCCTACCTTTAACTTTCACCCTGGCGTTCGTATTTTGGGGCGTGGCATTATAGGCGTTTTTCTTTCTTTATTTTCTTTTCTCGAAAGTAGTGAAAATAGCAGATCAACAAGCCCATGACACGACGAGTCATACGATGACATAAAAAAAAAATCCAAGTATAAAATAGGGCATTTATTTATTACAAAAAGCAACAACATAAAAACATGAATATGGACATTGTCTCTGTCGGGTGGAAACCAAAACTGTTACTTTTCAGGATTCAAATAAAAAAATGTGCAGAAGTAGCAGATCTACAAGCTCGAAACTCTTTTGCTTTCGAGACAGCATCGATATGATGTGCTGTACAAATACATAAAACGGCCTTGCCTTGCTCAGTGTGAGCAGCCCTTAAGACAAGACTAGACCCTTTTCATTGCCTCAGTTGAACTGCCTTTTCATCTTTCTCTCTGCGCTCTTTTCAGTCAATTCTAAAGCCTGTGGAGCTGAATTCTGCCATGTCTCTTGACTCCCATATAAAAGCTGCTTTTAAAATAGTCTGTCCTCAGTCAAAGTGAAACGTCTGTGCGGCTGTGTGTTCAAACTGCTCCACACTCCACAGTCTGACTGTAAGCTACTCACACTGACGCACTGAGCATGATACATCCCTTCACTGTCATTCCTGTGTGTATGTGTGTGTGTGTGTGTGTGTGTGTGTGTGTGTGTGTGTGTGTGTGTGTGTGTGTGTGTGTGTGTGTGTGTGTGTGTGCGTGTGGGTGTGTGTGTGTGTGCGTGTGCGTGTGCGTGTGCGTGTGGGTGTGTGTGTCTGTGTGTGCGCATGTGTGCATGCTGTAAGAGCACACACGCACACACGCACACACGCAAGCACACACGCACACACGCAAGCACACACGCAAGCACACATACCTGTTAGTTAACCCACTAAGACCTGAGGCCGATTCTACAAATGCCTTCTAAATTTAACTTTTTCGTGCCAATAAGGACCCCGAAATGATATGTATTTGGCCACGGACCCCCATCTGAAAATGTTTTGTGCCAGGGACCCCCAGAAGAGAAAATTTGTGTACAAAAAAAAAACGAATTAATGTAAAATGTCCAATAACTTAACCATAAACCATACATATTCTAAAATAGCAGTTGCACACAGCTTGTATATCTGGTGTTTTTGAATAGCCAACGCTTAAATCTAAAATGACACAGATGCTTTCCCGGTTCTAATGTGTTAAGAGCACTGTGCGCACTACTATGTACAGTAGTATGTACACATAATACTCTGTGTGTGCGTGTACGTGTGCGTGTGTGTGTGTGTGTACGTCTGTGTGCACAAGTGTTTGTGTGTGCGCGCATGTTTTTAAGATGTGGTATATGAGGCATCCACCAAGAGAAAAGTACCAAGGGCAAAGCAGCTGAAAAATACATGGTTATTATTACTATAAAATGACACGTAACTCTTCAATAACAGAATATATTATTGATCCAAACACATTGAGCAGTCCGTCAAGCTCTCATGACAGCCACTTCCAACATTTATTTTCTTCGTCATTTATTTCCCAGATTTCATATTCTGTCTGTGGGTTTCATCATCATTCCAAGGACAGAAATAATAATACACAATAAAAAAAAGATTACATCTAAGGTAGGGTAGATACATGTACAATAACATATTGTTTATGTTGGTGTGGAAACCTCATATGTCCAAAAAAAACTGTTACTTTTCGGGGTTCAAATGCTAACTATCAAAAAGTAGCAGATCTACAAGCATGAAACGTATCGCTTTCAAGCTTGTGGATCTGCTACTTTTCATACTTTTGTGTGGTGCTGTATGATCAAGTAGGCCAGGGGTCTTCAACGTTTTCAGGCCAAGGACCCCCTAGTTGAGAGAGAGATGAAGCAGGGACCCCCACTATATTGTGTAAAATTGCGTTTCAGATTAAACTTTTTTTTGTTTACATGGTCTGCTCTTTTTCCCCCTCTACACATATACCTCTTTGCCAAAACATAGCAGATCTACAAGCTCACGGTGTAAGCTTGTAGATCTGCTATTTTTGGCTGAAGTTCTGCTCAGAAAAAGGGATTCTAGGGTTCAAGTGGTTAAGGTAAAAAAAGGAATCACACAAAGATTTGGCAGACCCCCTGTAGTAACTCTGAGGACCCCCTGTTGAAGATCCCTGAAGTAGGCCATTAATAACAGGTGAAAAAAACGGACAAGTACGTTTCATTGTCACTGGTGACAAGCGTCAAGTTAGGCCACTTGTTCACATTGGAGGCGTCAAAAAGTTTATTATACTTAACTCAAATAATCAATGTATTTGTTTTTTGCTAAGTTTAGCTCAGAAACAGGGGTGTGTTTTTTCTTGGACCAATCACAGCACACGCAGTGTCAGCCGACGGTCCCGTTCCCTCCGGGCTATGGGATCTCTGAACTCTACACACTGCACTGATCAGAGCCTGAGGCATGCAGAGAGAGGCAGAGAGGGGAGCAATGCTATAGCGGCACTTGTATGTGTTGCATTGCTTATTTCTTACCTCCAATGTTGTCAGATACATATTTTAATGTACTGTTTAAGTTTAAAACGAGTAATGCACCATCTCTCCGTCATCGTGAGATGAATAGCCGATCTACAAGCTCACAACACGGCGCTTGTAGATCTGCTTTTTTTTAAAGTCCATAGTGGTAGATCTTTCAGATGTTTATTATTCCCAGTACTGACCAATTCAGACTCGGTACGGTGGTGGTGGTGCGCCTATAGCTAGAACTGGTCTTGGGGCGGAGATTTCTGTGTTGATTTTGACAGCACATTTTGATTTAGTTTTAGTCAGTCTTTTGAATACATTTTCATTTAGTTTTAGTCATATTTCAGTCACCTGAAATGTTTCAGTTTTTAGTCTAGCTTTAGTGGACTAAATATCATAAGATTTTAGTCAACTAAAGCTACAGTTGATTTAGTCGACTAACATGTATTTTGGGGGGGTCGTGATGGCGTCGTAATGGCTGATTTTAGATTAGGTTGCATGCTGAAAATAGCCGATCTACAAGCCCAAGCTTGTAGATCTGCTATTTTCAGAGTGCAAACGAGCATAAAATGTTCTACTTGATCTCTTCTCCATTCATCCCTCCCTAACATGTTAGTCTAGTTTTTATTTGTTGACAAAAGTGTCAATATATGTAGTCTTAGTTTTAGTCATCATATACTGTAGCTTAATTTTTATTTAGTTTTTATTGAGTTTTCGTCACTGAAAAAAAGGTAGTCATAGTTTTAGTTGATGAAATCAACACTGGGCGGAATCCCTGCACTTTGCTTTGCTTTGCTTAATGTGCTGTATGCTTTATGTGGGCCATGTTGTTGTGGGGTGTGATCCACATTGTGTGGCCCCATGCCGAGATGCTGCTCTGAATATAGAAGGACCATCATCCCACAGCAGTATAGAGACAGATCATCAGTGCTACGGTACACTCTGACCCACATACCTCTTTATATTAACCTGCCGCTCAACCTCTCAACACAGCTCTCAACGGGTTCACCATAGCCTTTTAGCAGTGGTGGAAGAAGTACTCAGAATTTAACCCATTAAAGGGATAGTTCACCCAAAATAATTGCTTTGTTTTCTATCGATTAGTCACCCCATGGAGACTTGAATTCATGTTTTTTTTTAACGCATTCCTAAGCCAATAATTTGATTACCAGCGGACCGTGTCTCCTACCGGAACCGCTGCCGGTCATCAAATTATTGGCTTAGGAATGCGACAAAAACAAAAAAATATCCATGAATTCAAGTCTCCATGGCGTGACTAATCAATAGGAAAAAAAAGTACAGTACTCGAGTAAATGTACTAAGCTACTTTCCCAACACCGTATACCATACGTAACTTTATATTAACCTGCCGTTCAACCTCGACACAGCTTCACCGTAGCATTCTTCTACCTTCTCCTCCTCATGTGCGTTGCCTCTGCTGCTACAGCAGAGGTGGGCAACTTTGATGATAGAGAGGGCCACTATATTTCCACACTCACTCCAGCGGGCCACATTGCATATTGCCATTCTATGTCACACAAAAGTAGCAAAAATAGCCGATCTACAAGCTCAAAACGCGGCGCGCTGCGCCGCGTTTTGAGCTTGTAGATCGGCTATTTTTGATATTTTTGAATTGGAATCCAGAATTATTTTTTGCCATTTTCGAATTGGAATCCTGAAAAACAACATTTTTATTTAATTTCAAATGCATTTAGTTTTACTTATGTTAACTTCATGAACTTAAATATAAATACATTGGACATAAAAAAGACAATATAATTGTTATACTAGTCATTCAGCTACTAATATAGACTGAAGTCATTAAAGCGGGTCATGTTTTCATGTTTGGAATTGTAACAGCTGAAATCAATGATATATCAGTATTCCCATATTAACCTAAGGTCCGCATTAAGTGAAGGTGGGGGCCGCATGTGGCCCCCGGGCCGCCAGTTGCCCATGTATGTGCTACAGTATACCGACGGTGTTGAAGGCTGTTGAGAGACTTTTCCGTTTACCAACAGAAAACTCATTTATTACTGTAGTGTAGGGGCAGGGCTCCACGGAGAGAGAGAGAGAGAGAGCACACTGGAAGAAAGCGTGATTTGTTTTACTGGCGGAATCACATTTGGCCCGGGAATCTCTATGGGCATTAACCCATTCAATACGGGAACTCATCTGTGTCATTTTAGATTTGAGCTATAAACATTATTTTATACTTTGGCTATTCAAAATTAGCAGATATGCAAGCTCATAGCGTGGCACAGAGTGCCGCACTATGAGCCTGCGTAGATCTGCTTTATTTTATTTTTTAATCATGAAAATGTGTGCAAATCTTTGAATATATATTTTTTAAAGCGAATATTTATAACTCAAATCTTTGCTTCTGGGGATTCTACCAATGTCTTCTAAATCCTAACAGTTTTTTGAAAAAAACTTATGTTGCTATAATCAGTGTTTCTCAAACTTTTTCATGTCAAGGGCCCCCAAAATGATATGTATTTGGCTGCGGACCCCCATCTCAAAATATGTTGTTCCAGGGACCCCCAGAAGCACAGATCGGAGTAAAAAAAAATCGCTTTAAAACATTTATACCGTATATATATATATATATATATATATATATATATATATATATATATATATATACATATACTATATATATATATATATATATATATATATTCAAAGATTTGACTTTTCAAAAAATTGCAGATCTACAAGCTCGTGCCGCGCTATGAGCTTGTATATCTGCTATTTTTGAATAGCCAAAGAAATCTTAAAATGACACAGATGCGTTCCCGGTCTTAATGGGTTAAACCTCCGTGGCATTACAGTCTATTATTGATTGATGTCGTCATGATGCTGCCTGTTATAACGGTAAACCATGCGTTAGAGAGAGAGAGAGATGATAGATTGCATTTCAACCCTCGCCAACAACAAGCATATTGCTTTTTTCCTCCACGTCTTGTCAGTTAGTTCCTCGTCTGAGGAGCAGGGGGGGGGGGCGGAGAATCCGATTTGTACTTGTCTCAGTTGTCTTCCGTCTGAAGTTCATCCTCTTCAGCGGGTTGACATCCTTAACCGCCTTTTATAGCTGGGAGTTATAGGCGTGTTTAAAGGATGAGCGTTTGCAGGAGAATGACGGTGTTTTACTGTATAGTAGTAGTCAGTGTTAGATATTTCATTAACGCAGTGGTTCTCAAACCTTTTAATTTCAAAACCCCCCATAGCATTACATAGGCTACAGTACATGCATTGCTTTTACATGACCCATTACAGACCTATAAGGTTCCATTTGAAATCCCCTCAAGGAACCCTGAGGACTCCACTTTGAGAAACACTTTAATTAATGTGACCTTCTCTCTCCAGCAACACCCCTATAGGCCCTCTGATCTGCCCCCCCCCTCCCCCTCCCCCCATCTTTGACGCCGAAAGGCATGGCCGAGACTATGTTTTGCACCCTGTCTGTCCGTCCGTCTGTCTGTCCGTCCGTCCGTCCGCCCGCCTGTCCGTGTGTGGTTCCGTCTGTGAACAGCTTATCTCTAGCTCCGTTGGCTTGATGGCAGCGAAACTGTGCGCACACACACTCCCTTGATGCCAGAGCAGAACCGCTACCCCAATTTTTCACATGGGCCTGTCAAAGCGCCACCAGTAGGCCGATTTGTGCAAAACACATTTTTTGTCAGTACTCCTACAGATTTTGTCCAAACATCACACAAATCGGTACAGAGTATCTCTATAGTCATTAAACGAAACAGGTCTCTCAGATTTTTCATATCCCATGTTGATTGGCTAAGATTGGCTTCCAAAGTTTGCAGGAGTGCTCCGTTTTGAACAAAAATGAACACAGCGTGCAATTTCCATGAAATTTTGTACACACATTCCCACACGAGGAAGAAATGTCACTGGACATTTTTCAAATCAGCCTCATGGTGGCGCTATAACAGGCCGATTCGTGTTTTTACCTTTAACTGCATCGATCTGTGTAAAACTTTGTTTCCACACTCTCTATTTTACTCCTTCAAACTTTTTGTTCAAACATCACACAAATCGGTACACATTATCTCTATAGTCAAGTGATCAAGACGGATCCATCCTATTTTCCATCCTGATATTCCGTTCCTCTCAGAATAGGGATGCAAGGGTTCAATTGGTTAATGTAAACAAGAAAGACGTTTCTATCACGCAAAGATTTGGCGGCTCCCCTGTTGTAACTCTTGGGGCCGCAGACCCCCTGTTGAAGACCCCTGGTATATAGGGTTTAAGTGGTTAAGATGAGGTAGGTGAGAGGAGCAGAAATCACACAGTCATCATCACCATCGTCTTATTTCTAATTAAGAGGAGGATGCAGAAAGATGTTTGTGCTGAGTGAGTTGAATCATGATGCATGCACTGAAATCCAATTATCCTTTTTGCATGAAATGAAGATAAATAAATAAAAATAAAACACCTGTTTCTCTTTTGCCTTTAATTCTCTCCCCGTCCGGTCAGGGTTTTATAGGTTCCGTTGTTTCAGTCTTTTAATGTGGCTATAAAAATATAGATACAAGAAATAACAAAATTGTCACATTTTCAATTCACACTGTTTGTTCCTGCACATAAAAGCGTGGTATGTCACTTGTTATTAAGTGATCATTTCACCTATTCGTCGCCCGCTAGTCTTTTTTCGAATGAAGAACAGGATGCAAGATGATTTGAGTTGAATCATGTGGCATGCGCAGAAAACCAATTATTGTTTTTGCATAAAAGGGCACATAAAGAAAACCCCTATTCTCTACCCTTGTCAGGCTTTTTACAGGCTCCGTTGTTTCAATTTATGAATGTTGGTGATAAAAAAACGAAAGAAAGAACTACATTCTCACATATTGTTTCCTCTTATCAATTTCCACTGATCCTTCCTACTATACACCAGCTTTATCGATCGATATGTCACTTGTTATTCTTGGTTTCTCTACACCTTTACAGCTCTGTGTATCGAGACATCTCCCTTCTTCTGAGTTTGTTTGCTTGCTTTGGCTCTTTTTGGTTGATTTGCTATAAGGCGATTGTTTAATTCTGTTTTTGATTCTTTAAAGGTAGGGTAAGTGATATTTTTGGGTTAAAACAAAAAGTATTTTGTTAAAAGGTTAAAGCACTATATTCTGATAGTAATCATTGCTATAGAGTGTTTGTTCAGTAACAGATGTCTCCCCGTCTCTCCAGCTCTTTAATAAACAGAAAATACATTTTCCGGTAGGTGTCAAAATCTCAGCCAATCAGGAGAAAGTACCCATTTTAAGCTTCATTTTTATGGTGTTCCAGTTCCAATTTTGCCTGCTCATTTCTTAGTGTCATCACTTCCAATTTCAATTATTTAATCTATATCCTGATTGCGTTCTCTATCCTGATTGGATAAAATTGGAAATGAAAATGCATTTTCTGTTTTATAAAGAGCTGGAGAGACAAGGAGACTCCTTTTACTGAACAAACACTCTATAGCAATGAGTACTATCAGAATATAGAGCTATTTAACACTTATTTTAACCAAAGAAAATCACTTACCCTACCTTTAATTGACATGCTTGTGAAGCACTTTGTGACTATCAACGTCTGTGAAAGGTGCTCTATACAAATACATGTTACTTACTTGCTTTATCTACCTTCTGTTTCAGATGTGAGAGGTTCGTCGGGACACTGGATATCACGCGCTCACCCGTATGAAGAGCGGACATTATCTGCTCATCCGTACGAAGACCGGACGTTATGTGCTCGCCCGTTTGAAGGCCGGACGTTGTGTGCTTGCCCGTATGAAGACCGGACATTGTGTGGTGGTCTTCCGTACGACGACCGGACGTCATGCGCTCAGCCGTTCGAAGACCGGACATCGTGTGCTCAGCCGTACGAAGACCGGACATCGTGCGCTCAGCCGTACGAAGACCGGACATCGTGCGCTCACCCGTACGACGACCGCACGACCGAGTGGAACCCAAAGTTCTGCCTCGTCACTGACTGCCAGACACTGCTACTGGACAACGAGGAGGTAACGAGAAAATACAATCTCTCTCTCTCTCTCTCTCTCATTCTCTATCACAGTGGTTTTCAACCTTTTTCATGCCAAGGACCCCTAGATTGTTATACATTTGGCCGTGGACCACCATTTGAAAATGTTTTGTGCCAGAAACCGCCAGAGGCAAAGATATCAGTTAATTTTTGCTTAAAAAAAAATAAAAAAATTCAAAGATATGCACACTTTTCAAAGGTTTTTCAAAAATAGCAGATCTGCAAGCTCATAGCGTGACACTCGGTGCCGCGCTATGAGCTTGTATATCTGCTATTTTTGAATAGCCAAAGCTAAGCGGTTAAAATGACTGTGACGCTATGTTAACTAATTTCCGCTGGGGACCCCCTGGTACTCCCTCAAGGACCACTGGTGGTCCCCGGACCGCTGGTTGAAAACCACTGCTCTATCATTCCCTCCCTCATTATCTATCTTTCACTTTGCATTATTCCTTTCCTCTGCACCTTGCAAAAGCCATCACCTCCAGCCTCTCTGTCTTTGTCATCAACTTGTTTTCTTATATGTCCTTCCACTGCTCGGTAAGAAGACGTTCCATTAGTCAGTGGTGTAAAAGCAACTTAGTACATGTACTCAAGTACTGTACTTAAGTAGAGGTTTGAGGTATTTCTACTTTACTGGAGTATTTCAAAGTTTCAGTACTTTTACAGGCAAATATTAGAGGCAAATATTGTACTTTTACTTCACTACAATTATTTGACAGCTGTAGTTACTAGTTATTTTGTGAATTTGGATTATTATTACAAAACATACATTACCCACTTTTCAGCCCTATATGCATTTCGGCAATTTGAAAATAGCCGATCTTCAAGCTCACATCGACGCATTGTCAGCTTGTAGATCTGCTATTTTCAAAAGATTTTTATACATTTCATGAATTTGAAGACACAAAACATTCTGCATAATGAGTACTACTTTCTACTTTTGGTACTTTAAGTGCATTTTGATACCAATACTTTTGTACTTTTACCCAAGTACATTTTGAATTCCGGACTTTTACTTGTAACAGAGTATTTATATATTGCAGTATTGATACTTTTACTGAAGTAAAAATTGGAGTACTTTTTCCACCACTGATCTGCAGCAGCCTCTCTGTCATCAACTTGTTTTCCTATAACGTCCTATACGCACGGCTCGGTAAGGAGACGTTCCATTAGCACTGGGGGAGCTGACGGTATACAGTAGAATGTGGTGCTCCACCTCCGCCATCTATCTCCCTGGGGTCTATAGCACACTGTAAAGGGGATAGATGCCCTCGTTGGCGTTGCCACTCTGGCCTACTTACTTACTTACTTACTTATTAACTCAGGGGTCTTCAATAGGGGGGTCCGGGACTCCAAGGGGGTCCTTAGAGTTACAGGGGGGGCCACCAAATCGTTGTTAAAAAAAATAGCACATCTACAAGCTCACAAAGCCTCACGCTCTGAGGCGTCGTGAGCTTGTAGATCTGCTATTTTCAGCATAGAGGTTTGGTGTAGAAGGAAAAGAGTCGATTAAGTACAGAGAGTCAAGTTTACTAAATATTGACGGTTTAAGTTCTGAAATGTCTGATAAAAATAATAAACACGTATACCCATCGTCCCGTCCTGTTGTCCGCATCTCACCACTTATTTAGTCTTTATTCTGACCTGTTTCCTGTTCCCTCACAATCTGCAGTTATAGCATACAGTACATACAGTATCTACAAGAAAGGGAGGGTCCCTCTCTCGTCCCTATAGACTATAGACTATAGGCTGCCAGCATGCGGCAGTTAATCACATCACATGTGTCACTGTGCTGCTGCAATGTGGCCTCGCTCTCTACTCTGTCACCATGACACATGCTCGCTACTGTAGTGTGTGTGTGTGTGTGTGTGTGTGTGTGTGTGTGTGTGTGTGTGTGTGTGTGTGTGTGTGTGTGTGTGTGTGTGTGTGTGTGTGTGTGTGTGTGTGTGTGTGTATGTGCGCGTGTATGTGCGCGTGGAGCCTGTGCCTGCTGGATACTCGGTGCAGATGCCTTGCCTTGTCCGATATTCCACTGTAATTCATCTGAAGTGCAGAGATAAAGCACTAGAATCAATACTACATGATACATACAGCCTTGCAAAGTTCACACCGGACACACGCACGCACACACGCACACACACACACACACACACACACACACACACACACACACACACACACACACACACACACACACACACACACACACACACACACACACACACACACACACACACACACACACACACACGCGACTCACTCACTCACTCACTCACTCACTCACTCACACACACTAAGGTTGCTACAGAGGCATACAAAATATCAGCTCATCTTCATTCAAGTTCACAAAACACAGTATAGAAATATCCATAAATACAGAAACAACAACAACGTGAGAAATAGTGAAAATGGTTCGTTCATTATGGATGTTTCGTAAGTTTGGTCTCGTGGGGAGAGACCTTTTGAGACCTCAGCTTCTTTGACAAGTTAGTTATAATGTTACATTTCTGGTGTTGAGGAAAGATGAGGAAAAATCATAGAATTTCATGATCAAAAGATCAGAGATTATAAAGCAGTTTATTTTTACTATGACAGCCAGCTTAGCTACTAGGGAATTAATTGCACGGTTACTGAAATATACTGTAAACAAAACAATATGTCCATACAAACGCACACGCGTACGCACGCACGCACACACGCACACACACACACACACACACACACACACACACACACACACACACACACACACACACACACACACACACACGTACACTGAGGTTTTATTGAAGTGGTGTGTACTGTACATCATGTGCCTGGAAGAAAGCCAGCAGATTGTGTTTGGGGAAATTAAAATGGGAGATATAAACCCTCCTTAATACTTACTCATCAAGGATTATCTGTGAGATTTAGCAGACTACACATAGCTCCACCATTCAGTCCATGTCATGATATACTACTGCAATGTACACTATACTCAACTCAACTGTAAAATACTGTTTTTGGCCACAGACCCCCATCTGAAAAAAAATGTGCTAGGGACCCCCAGAAGAGAAGATTTGTGTCAAAATGTTCCAAACTGTTTTTTAAACTTTCAAGATTTTTTTTCTCTTTTTTTTTCAGTAATTCAAAAATAGCAGATGTACTGTACAAGCTGGCAGCACGGCACAAAGTGACGAGCTGTGAGCTTGTACATCTGTTTTTTTTTAAACAGACACATTTAGCTGAGGACCCTCTCTGGACCACTGTTTTATATCATACTTGGGCGATCTGAGAGATTTAGCAGACTACCCGTAAAATACTGCTGCTAATATCGGGCACTGTACAATTATATAGTACATTCACTACATATGTGCCTACATTTATGTTCATATTTTGTATATACACCGTGCCTGTATGTACATGCCGTTATGTACTGTATCTACATGCTGTAATGTACATATTGATCACGTTTTACTGTTGATACCTGTTACATACTGTATTTAACTTCTATATGACCTTTTACAGTGACAGATTGCACATTATGTCACCATTGACAGGTCTGTACAAGCTTGCAGAGTGGCACGAAGTGACGTGCTGTGAACTTGTACAGTATATCTGCTATTTTTTAACAGACAAATTTGGCTGGGGACCGCCTGGAAATGGTACCAGGGGGACCCCATGCAGAATTATAGCATCACAATTATTTTAACCACTTTGTCCATTTATATGCTGGCTATTAAAAAATAGCAGATATAAAAGCTCACAGCTTATTGTACATTTTTGATGTTTTTTTTTCTGAAAGTGTTCTTTTTTTTCTTATCATTTTGAATCTTTTGACACAAATCTTCTCTTCTGGGGGTCCCTGGCACAAAAAACTTTCAGGTGGGGGTCCGCTGCCAAATATATATAATTTTGGGGGTCCTTAACATGAAAAGGTTTGAGAACCAAGGCTGTAGGAGGTTTGATTGCAGTATAACAGAAGACAGATTGCTGTGTGGTCTGGTCTGGTCTAGTGGTGCAGCTCTGTGATGAAGACGGAGCCTCCAGTGCAAGATGTGGGACACTACACCATTGGTTCTCAAAGTGGGGTCCAGGGACCTCCAGGGGTCCTTGGCGGGGTACCAGCTAAATAAATGAATATGGCGTCACAATCATTTTAACCACCCTAACCATTATTGTATACTTTGGCTATTCAAAATTAGCAGATACAAGCTCATAGGGTGGCACAGAGTGCCACACTATGAGCTTGTAGATCTGCTATTTTTTTTTAAATGTGAAACTTTGCGCAAATCTTTGAAATATTTATATATACATTTTTGAAGCCAACATTTGTAACTCAAATCTTTGCGTCTGGGGGGTCCCTGTAAGAAAAATATGGGGGTCCGTGGCCAAAAACATATAATTTTTGGGAGTCCATGACATGAGAAAGTTCGAGAACCACTGCAGTACACAACTGTGTTGTTCAAAGTGCGCTGGATTGTGGTCACTTTGATGTCCTAATAAGAAAGAGTATAGCGCTCACAACTCTTTTTTTTTCTCTTTCTTCTCTGATGCAAGAGAGTAGAAAGTTATTATCCATCCTGAAGGATATCTTTTGCGCCGCCGCTGCCCAAAGCTGAAACAGACTTGAAAAAAACAGGTACAAAGACAGGCGGGCAGAGAGACATATTATATTTATGCTTTGTGCCGCTATAGCCGGTATGAATTTCAATCCACAATCTACAGACTTGCACACAATTGCATTGGAGTGAAGACTTTTCATTTTTACACTAGACTCACGTGAACCCTATGTGTCCCTATATTCTAGGGCAGGGGTCTTTTTCAGGCCAAGGACCCCGTAGATGAGAGAGAGAGATGAAGCAGGGACCCCCTACTCTATATTGTATAAAATTGTTGTTCAGATTTTTTTTTTACTTAGTCTGCTCTTTTTTCCCTCTACACCTTTACCTCTTTGCCAAAAATAGCCGATCTACAAGCTCGGCTACTGTTCCCCTTAGAAAGGGAATTCTAGGGTTCAAGTGGTTAATGTAAAAAACGAAATACTATCACACAAAGATTTGGCTGACCCCCTATAGTAGCTCTGAGAACCCCCTATGGGTCCCGGACCCCCTGTTGAAGACACCTATTCTAGGGCAAACGTTCATTGAAAACAGCATATCTACAAGCTCATGCTTGCTGAATATCGTCTCTGTCGGGTGGAAAGCTCATGCGTCCAAAACTGTTACTTTTCAGCTCAAAACGAGTTTCGAACTTGTGGATCTGCTACTTTTGATGCTTTTCTGTGATGCTGTAGTAGAAAACTGTTTGGATTTAGAAGACATCAGTACAAGTACAAGCCTCAGGTCTTAATAGGTTAAACCTTATTATACTTTATTGACCGGTGTCCCCCACCCCCAGTGTTCTGTACTTTGTCCTCTCCTTTTTTTCCCCCTCCTCTACACCAAATCTCTTTGGAGAAAATAGCCGATTTACAAGCGCACAATGCGTCACGTTGAGCCCTGCTCTTTATTATTTTGGATACCTGTGGTCCGTACTGTTTGGCTCTGCGCCCAAACACGGGGTGTTTGAGAGTGACCACAAACTGCCACTTAATGTCCTTCCAAGCATCTGTTGTATCCAAGTCAAGTCAAATAAAATGGAAAACATCTGGGGTAAAAAAATGAGAGAAAAATGGAAAATAGATTGCACACACATGCAATTATGCACAGTATACTGTATGTACACGTACACACACACACACACACACACACACACACACACACACACACACACACACACACACACACACACATTAGCGTTACTATATTTGTGAGGACTCCGACACTATTGGACAGTGATTTTCTGAACGCCATTTTTATAATATGTGGCGATGTTTTCGTTACCCTAACCCTGAAGCCCGAAAATAGCCGATCTACAAGCACACAACGCATCGCAGCGCGTGCGCAACACCGGAACGCAACTAAGTATAAATCAGGCGTAACTTAAACCCCCCCCAACCCCTAAACCTAACCTCTAAATTCTTACCCCTAACCCTAATCGTCCAAACTGAATATTTTCCTAATTGCAAGGCTAACTCTAAAAATCTTTTTTAACCATAAAAACAACCATTACTCTTGTGAGAACCAGGAAAATTGTCCTCATATTTGTCTATTTCTCAAATTCAAGTACACACGCACTCTCTCTCTCTCTCTCTCTCTCTCTCTCTCTCTCTCTCTCGCTCTCTCTCTCTCTCTCTCTCTCTCGCGTTGTGAGTTTTTATATATAGGCTATTTTCAAATAGCCGAAGTATATATATGAAGTGCTTAATGCATGTTTTAATCCAAATCTACAAAGTAACTAGTAACTCAAGACTTCAAATAATTGTAGTGGAATAAAAGTATAATAGTTTTTCTTCTGAGATGTAGTTGAGTAGAAGTAAAAGTAAATACTCAAGTCAAGTAAAAACACCTCAAAACTGTCCTTAAATACTGTACTTGAGTACATGTACTTAGTTACTTTCCACCTCTGAACAGAAGTATGGTAGAACTTTGGTTTCTAGTTGCATGGTGTTTGATGTTGATGCTGATATGGGGGGCTTTCAAGACAAGAATGCTTTTCCATCATATTATATTATTGTGGGCCGTTCTGGTCAAAAGCAATCAGGCCCTCTGGGACACTTCTTGTTCTAAAGCCAAGTGACACTTCTCTTATCGTAAGACAAATGATGCTCCCATTGTGAGGAGGAGAGAAGGGATGAGAGCGGAGAAGAGAATGAGAGAATGAGAGAATGAAATAGAATCAAAGAGTAGACAAAGAGAGTGACCGACCGGTCAATAGAGACAGAGGCCAGCAGTGGTGGAAAGTAATTAAAGTACATTTACTCAAGTAGAATTTTGAGGTAATCTTTTTTTACTGAAGTATTTTTTTATACTTTTACTTCTACTCCACTACATCTCAAAGGCAAATATTAAACTTTTTACCCCCAGTACAATTATTTGACAGCTGTAGTTACTGGTTACTTTTTGTAGATTTTGATTATTATAAAACCACTTCAGACCTGTGTGTGCGTGTGTGCGTGTGAGTGTGAGTGTGAGTGTGAGTGTGTGTGTGTGTGTGTGTGTGTGTGTGTGTGTGTGTGTGTGTGTGTGTGTGTGTGTGTGTGTGTGTTCCTTGTATGCCCATATATGTATGTCGTGTATATGTCTGTCTGCCTGTGTCCTTTTATGGTCTTTTATGGAGATCCCTGATGGCATATACTTGCCCATATATGGGCACATCGGTCAGATCAGCGGTTCTGGACTTCATGCTGGACACAGCACTCCCCCGGGTCGTCTGCGATACACACAGTGAGTTTGAAGTCGGTCTGTTGCACGGTTCATTCCTGATGTCATATGGGCATGTGGCTGGATTATGCCCAAATATGGACTTCTCTGTCAACAGTATTTTACATTTATATATACTGCTGCAACAGAGACAGGCCAGTCACCAGATCTCAACAACGTTTCTCCGCCTCAGCAACACAATGACGGCTGCAGAACATGTATGTTACACTCTTATCAACGTTCCAAAGGACTCCGGGTCCCCGTCTGAGGCCAGCCTCAAAGCCGTCCTGGAGAAAGGAGAGATCAAAGCCAAGACGGAGGCTCTGAAAAAGGTCATCATCAGGATGCTGAACGGCGAGAAAATACCCGGACTGATCATGACCGTCATCCGCTTCATCCTGCCTCTCCAGGACCACGGCATCAAGAAGCTGCTGCTGCTCTTCTGGGAGATCGTTCCCAAGACCACGCCGGATGGGAAGCCTCTCCAGGAGATGATCCTGGTGTGTGACGCCTACAGGAAGGACCTGCAGCACCCCAACGAGTTCGTCCGAGGCTCCACCCTGCGCTTCCTGTGCAAGCTGAAGGAGCCGGACCTCCTGGAGCCTCTCATGCCGGCCATCCGAGCCTGCCTGGAACACCCGCACAGCTACGTCCGCCGCAACGCCGTCCTGGCCGTCTACACCATCTACAGGAACCTGGAACATCTCATCCCAGATGCCGGGGAGCTGGTCCACAAGTTCCTCGACAGCGAGAAGGACACCAGCTGTAAGAGAAACGCGTTCATGATGCTGATCCGTGCGGACCAGCACAGAGCCATGGATTACCTGAGCACACGCATCGATCAGGTGCACACGTTCGGTGACATCCTCCAGTTGGTCATAGTGGAGCTGATTTACAAGGTGTGCCACGCCAACCCGTCCGAGCGAGCCCGATTCATCTGCTGTATCTACAACCTGCTGCAGTCGTCCAGCCCGGCCGTCAGATACGAAGCCGCCGGCACTCTGGTCACCCTGTCCAGTGTGCCCACGGCCATCAAGGCCGCTGCCCAGTGCTACGTCGATCTGATCGTCAAGGAGAGTGACAACAACGTGAAGCTGATCGTTCTCGATCGTCTGATCGAACTGAAGGATCGTCCCGCTCACGAGCGGGTGCTTCAGGACCTGGTGATGGACGTCCTGCGTGTTCTGAGCGCCCCTGACCTGGAGGTGAGAAAGAAAACCTTGCAGCTGGCCCTGGACCTCGTCTCCTCTCGTAATGTAGAGGAGTTGGTGATCGTTTTGACGAAGGAGGTTGTCAAAACCAACCGTGCGACAGAGCGCGAGGACGCTGATGAGTACAGGCAGCTGCTGGTGCGCAGCCTCCATTCCTGCAGCGTGAGGTTCCCTGACGTGGCCGCCACTGTCCTTCCTGTGTTGATGGAGTTGCTAAGCGACAGCAACGAGGCGGCTGCAGAAGTTGTGCTGGAGTTTGTGCGAGAGGCCGTTCAGAGGTTTGACAGCCTGAAGCCCCTGATCGTCAAGAAGATGCTGGACGTTTTCCACGGCATCAAAACCGTCAAGATCTACAGAGGAGCACTGTGGATATTGGGGGAATATTGCAGCACAATGGAGGATATTCAAAGTGCGATGGGAGAAGTACGTAGGTCGCTGGGAGAGATCCCCATAATTGACAATGTGACAAAGGAAGAGGATGGAAGGATGAAACCAGGAGAGGAGGTGAACACAGCCACAGCTCAGAAACTGTTGACAGAGATGGGCACATATGTGACACAGAGTGCCTCTCGGCCTTCAAAAGAAGAGGACAGACCTCCGCTCAGAGCTTTCCTTATGGATGGTGATTTCTACGTGGCCGCTTCACTGGCTACGATGCTGACCAAAGTGGCTTTGCGCTACGTTGCTATCGTACAGGACAAGAAGACACAAAACTCCTTTGTCGCAGAAGCCATGTTGGTCATGGTCACCGTGCTTCACCTGGGCAAGTCCGCTCTGCCCAGGAAGCCAATCACAGAGGACGACGTGGAGCGCATCTCGCTGTGTCTCCAGGTCCTGTCCGAGTGCTCGCCACTCATGAACGACATCTTCAACGAGGAGTGCCGCAAGTCCCTGTCGCACATGCTCACCGTCAGACAGGAGGAGGAGAAGCTGTCACTGACAAAAGAGTCTGAGAGGCTCGATGCGACGGTGCAGGTCGACCAGCCCATCTGCTTCACGCAGCTGACAGCCAAGAATGAAACGACTCGCAAGGAGGACCGGTTTCAACTGGATCTGTCAGCTGCCATGGGCGACGCTCAGAGGACGAAGGAGGCAGCTGATCCTTTGGCCTCTAATAAGCTCAGCAAGGTGACCCAGCTGACGGGCTTCTCCGACCCCGTCTACGCCGAGGCCTACGTCCACGTCAACCAGTACGACACGGTGCTGGACGTGCTGCTGGTCAACCAGACTAGTGACACTCTGCAGAACTGCACCCTGGAACTCACCACCTCGGGTGACCTCAGGCTGGTGGAGAAGCCTTCTCCTCTGACTCTGGCCCCTCACGATTTCGCCAACGTCAAGGCCACCCTGAAGGTGGTATCCACCGAGAACGGCAGAGTCATATTTGGCAACATCGTCTACGACGTGCCGGGAGTGGCCGGCGACAGGAAGTGCGTCGTCCTGAGTGACATTCACATCGATATCACGGACTATATCCAGCCCGCCTCCTGCACCGACGCCCAGTTCAGACACATGTGGGCGGAGTTTGAGTGGGAGAACAAGGTGACGGTGGACACCGACCTCACCGACATGAAGGACTACCTCCTCCGCATCCTGGCCGTGACCAACATGAGGTGCGTGACCCCCGACGAGGCCCAGTGCGGCTTCATGGCGGCCAACCTGTACATGCGCTCCATCTTCGGAGAGGAGGCCCTGGTTAACGTCAGCATCGAGCAGCCCCTCCTCCTCCTCCACCATGTGGGGCCCGAGGCTCCCGTCAGGGGCCACATTCGCATCAGAGCCAAAAGCCAGGCGATGGCCCTGAGTCTGGGTGAGAAGATCAACCTTTCCCAGAGGAAGACAGCCGTTTAACCAATTAAGGACCGGGAAAGCATCTGTGTCATTTTAGATTTTAGCTATACACATACAGTAGATCTGCTATTTTAATACATTTTATTCATATGATACCTTGTGAAATGGGACATTCTGCATAATGAGTACTTTTACTTTTGGTACTTTAAGTATATTTGAATGCCAATACTTTTGAACTTAAGTAAGTATGTTTTGAATAGAATAACCATGCTTGGGCATGTGCTAATGGGGATCCATAATAAAGTAAAGAATATCGAACTTGTACTTGTAAAAGAGTATTTCTGCAAAAGGGTATTGATACTTTTACTTAAAGGGATAGTTCACCCCCAAAATGTATTTTTTTCTATCCATTACACAGCCCATGGAGACTTGAATTCATGGTGATTTTTTAAATTTTTGTTGCATTCTTAAGCCAATAATTTGATGACCGGTCTCCGGTAGGAAAGATGCTAATGTCTCCGGTAGGAGATTAGCATCTTTCCGCCGGTCATCAAATTATTGTCTCAGGAATGCAACAAATAATAATAATGATCTCCATGAATTCAAGGCTTCATGGGGTGTGTAATGGATAGAAAAAAAGTTTTTTTGGGGGGGAACTATCCCTTTAAGTAAAACATGTGAATGGAACAAGACAGGGTTTAATAATCAGTGGTGGAAGAAGTACTGCTTTTTTTTTACTTTAGTAAACAGTTACAATTAAAAGTCTGGTGTTAAAAATCACATCAAAAAACGTATCGCAAAGCTATGCATTGCGAGCTTGTAGATCGTCTATTTTCAAATAGCCATATACAGTATATAGGGTTGAAGTGGTTAATGTATGTTTTGTAATAATAATCAAAATCTACAAAGTGACCAAAGTTTTCAAATAATTGTAGTGGAGTAAACGGTACAATATTTGTCTCTGAGATGTAGTGGAGTAGAAGTAAAAGTATAGACAATTGGAAATACTCCAGTAAACTAAAAGTACCTCAAAATTGCACTTAAGTTCTGTACTTGAGTACATGTACTTTACAGAAGTTACTTTCCACCACTGGTGAAAAGTTGAAAAAGAATAGAACAAAAGTAGCAGTACTACCACAATGTAGAATTAGTCACAAGTAAAAGAGCAGTATTCAAAACTTTACCTAAAGAGTATTGGCATCAATACATTATGCAGAATGGTCCATTTCCCATGTTCCCTTTCAAAAGTTTTCAAAGTGTGTCAAAATCTTTTATTTTTTCTGTGTTTCACAAAGTTCATTCTGATTCTGATGAACTATGAGAGTGTCCCACAAATGACGGGTCCATTACACTCATTACACAGTTACATTAAAACTGGAATACCAGTAAAAAAAATAGTATTAAATGGGGGTCTGTGGGCTAATGCATATCAAACCGGCTGTCCTTGAAATTAAAAAAGTTGAGACTCACTGGATCCTGATGATGGAAAACCGTAAAGAACCAGACAGGCACACATAGGCTTGGCCTGAGGGAATATTAAAATGTAATTCTAACACTCGCCTTTCAGTACCTCAGTAGTTGATTAGGTTCTCCCTCAAAGCCATAAAACACCTTCTTCTTCCATATTTTAACAGGTACAAAGGTGCTTCTGGTTGCCTTTATTAAATTCATCCAATTATATTCATCAGTGCGTGTATTATCACATTGCTGCCAGCAGAGGGAGCTCAAGATCAGTGAAACTCAACACATAACACCAGTGCACATTACAACAGAATGTTTGGGTTGAAATTATAACACACTGTTTCTCAACGCCTGGTCCGGGGACCAACCAGGGGTCTATATGGACCCTTATGCGCGCCTGTAACGGGTCCATTTGGGGGTCCGTGGCCTAATGCAGTGGCACTGCAAGCTTGTATATCTGCTATTGTTTAAAGATTTCTTAAAAAATCCAAAAAAATCCATGTTTGGATTTTTTTTTTTACACACATCTTCTCTTCTGGGGGGCCCTGGCACAAAACATTTTCAGATGGGGGTCCACGGCCAAATATCAATTTGGGGGTCCTTGGCACGAAAAAAAAGTTTGAGAATCCCTGACCATATCATACTTTTTGTTTAATTATCCATGAAATTAAAAAGATTGAGAATCACTAAATGATCACTCAATATCTGACATAATGGTACAATTTGGTGGTCAACGGTGGTCAACTATGCAAACCTGGAGGTTCACCTTGTTTTGAAAGTATTATTATGATCTGTGGGAACAGTCATCACACTGATCCAATCCACAGAGTGAGCGGGAATACAACCGTTTCATGAGAATGGAATTTTTCTTCTCAGTTATTAACCAATTCAGTAGTAGTAGGAGTCAGATTCAGTTCATATACTCACTTTTATTGTCTCCGCCAGGAGAGTTTGTTTTCACTTTCCGTCAGCCAAGCAAACATTGGTCGAGCCTCACGTGACACTTGACAATACGGTGAAATAGTGTGATCTGATTGGCTAGTGACATATAACGGGCTATAAATACATGTGTCACTTTGAAAGAGTCTTTGCCTCTTTCAAAGTGAGGTAAGACAGGAATAATCACTAAATGGCTGAGAAATGGCGGATACTGTAACAATTGGATAGGACACTTACACAGACAGGACAGATAGGACACTTACACAGACAGGACGGATAGGACACTTACACAGACAGGACGGATAGGACACTTACATAGACAGGACGGATAGGACACTTATACAGACAGGACGGATAGGACACTTATACAGACAGGACGGATAGGACACTTATACAGACAGGACGGATAGGACACGGATAGGACACTTATACAGACAGGATGGCTAGGACAGTTATACAGACGGATAGGACACTTGTGTCATGTTACTATGACACAGTAACATGTTCTATTTTTTGTAAGAATTAGAACATAAGAATTAGAACATTCCCAACATTCCCAACACAAGTCTGCTGGCGGAGACTTGTGCTCCGAGGAGCACTTTTTCTAGTTTATTGTTGTTTTCATGGCGTGGCTCTGAAGGATGCTAGCCGTCATATAAGAGTGTGTGTGTGTGTGTGTGTGTGTGTGTGTGTGTGTGTGTGTGTGTGTGTGTGTGTGTGTGTGTGTGTGTGTGTGTGTGTGTGTGAGTGTGTGAGTGAGTGAGTGAGTGAGTGAGTGAGTGAGTGAGTGAGTGAGTGAGTGAGTGAGTGAGTGAGTGCGTGCGTGCGTGCGTGCGTGCGTGCGTGCGTGCGTGCGTGCGTGCGTGCGCACATGTGTATCCGGAGCTAATCTCGCTGGACCAATCAGCGTCCAACGTTGTGTCTTTTCATGTAATGTTTTATACAAAAAAAATTATAAATACTTTTTACTTTACTTTTATAATGCAAGTCCGTAGGGCTCAGGCTTGCCCAATGGAGCCATTATTATGTCATAGAGATGATTGTCGTCATAGGCTGGCCGAGGACCAAATTGGAGCCACGCCGTTTCCCGATGTGGATCCTGAGATCCACATGATTTGATTTTTTTTATAATTCAATTCACGCTTATTTATATTGGGGGGAAGATTTACAGCACATGAATACATGCCAGGATTTCTCAGTTGGACTGTAAATCTCAACTGATTTTAAATTGAAGGATGGATGGGTGGATGGATGGGTAGGTACTATAGTACATAAATGGCGATTTACTTTCTCTCAGGGAGCAAAACTGTTTGAGCAGCTTGGCAAGCACATCTCAGATGCCAGTCATATGTAGTCCAGTGTTTCCCAAACAGTGGGTTGGGACTCATTTTTGGGTCATAGACGCATTTTAATGGGTCGCGACTCGCGAGTAAATATCCCTTTTACTTTTGTTTGTTCTCTACATTTTGTTTTGAACTATTTCAAAAGATTTTCAAAAACAAAACAACAATCTTTCAAATTTCTTTTCAGTAGTTACAATAGCAGTTCTACAAGCTCACAACGTGTTGCAATACAACGCGTTGTGAGCTTGTATATCTGGTATTTTCACTAGTTTGGGTCGCTGGGAGACATCAAATTACAATTCTGGGTCTTGAGACAAAAAAGTTTGGGAACCACTGCTGTAGTCCCACACTGTTAACTCATTGAGTGTTAATATAACTCTGAGAGGGTGCAAATGAAACCACATGGACCCCGTATAATGTGGTTCCATTTGCACCCTCTCAGAGTTAAATTAGCGCTGGTTATTTCACTGCGTAGCATTTCATATAAATGCACTATACCGTATTGCAAGGCTGTCTGATGTGGTTCCTCCAGTCTTCTTCTCCTCCGACACACATGATTGTGTTTCCATTGACCCGTCCATTAAGTTAATTAGGTTTGCAGGAAAACACAACACCGAAATAACCGATCGCAAATTATGATGAGTCGAAATGCCTTACAGGAAGTTTGATTAACTGGTGTGTGTGTGTGTGTGTGTGTGCAGTTAATGTGCGGTCCATGGCCAACCTTGAACCGAGTGCCCTCGAAACTGTAGAGAGGAAAAATAGACTATATATAAGAAGGAAGGATTGTTTTTTATATTCGGGCCATTTATTTGATAACAAAACCTCGCAAAGCAAGGATGTGTACAGTATATCCAAGCAATTATTTATTTAATGAAGCTAAATAGATTATATTAATAATAACTACAGCATCCGGGATTTCAAGACACCCGCTGTGGTTTATTTAATCCGCAGAGACAGCTGTAGTAGGAAGGAACAGACTCTCAGTGTTGGTTGAAGAAGTACTCAGATTTACTTGAGTAGAAGTAGCAATACCACAATGTGAAAAACTCTGTCGCAAGTTAATGTCCTGTATTCAAAGATTTTACTAGAGTAAAAGTACAAAAGCATTGGCATCAAAATATACATCCGGTACCAAAGAAAATGCACTCAAATTGTTCAATATTTGTCCAACCTTTTAGATCTACAAACTCACAACAAGTCGCATTGTGAGCTTATAGATCTGTTATAGATCTATCTGAAGTGCAATATTTGCCTTTCAGATGTGCTAAGCATGTGTTTAAAGTGACAAATGGACATACTGTAGTAAAGGAAATGTACCAAAGAAATTGTAGCACTACAGTATGTCACTTTTTAAGGAATACAATGTAATTTTGTCCAATCTGTATGGCAGGTAGACTAGGCCTATGCTAATACAATATAACTTATACAATCGGGGTGGTTGTATTCTGTCTCCCTGCTCTTCTATTGAGACATGTTGATCGTGTCAAAGGGCATGTCTCACCTGGTCAGTGGCGTGCACAGACATTTTGAGGGGCAGGTGCTCAAGTAAATTATACTTTTTTTTGTTTACTTCGTCTGCTCTTTTTTCCCTCTACACTATTTTTGGCTAAAGTTCTCCTCAGAAAAGGGATGCTAGGTTTCGAGTGGTTATGGTAAAAAGAAAAATCATATCACATAAAGATTTGGCGGACCCCCTGTAGTAACTCTGAGGACCCCCTAGGGGTCCCGGACCCCCTGTTGAAGACCCCTGCTGTAAACTGAAAAAAAAGGCCCTTTCAAAAGGGCACTTCTGGTCAAGAGGGCAAAGGGCAGGTGCTGTAGCACCACCTAGAGTCTATCTGTGCACGTCCCTGCACCTGGTCACAAGGGATCTGACACACATTTTGACCTGATGGCCAAGATTTCGATTTATCCCCTGAGCAAGCTCAATGGTAAAAATGTCAGCAAGCTTGCACAGGAAACCGGGTTCAAATCCGGGGGTAGCAGTGGAAAGTTACGCAGTGCAGCTTTAAGTACAGCACTTGAGCAAATGTACTTTCCATCACACAGCAGACTCTGATGTAAGTTCTCTTTCCTCTGTCTTTGCTTAGTCACTGAAAAACAAGTTCCATTAACCCATTCAATCCGGGAACGCATGTGTGTAATTTTAGATTTGAGATAATGTTAACCATTATGTTATACTTTGGCTATTCCAAAATAGTAGATCTACAAGCTCAAAGCGCAGCACACAGTGTGCAATGTGCAAATCGTTGAATATATATATATTTTTTAAAGCGAAAATGTTTTACTCCAATGTTTGCTTCTGGGGGGTCCCTGGAACAAAAGATTTTGGCGGCCAAATAGATATCATTTTGGGGGTCCTTGACATGAAAACAGTTTGAGAACCGCTGACAGCCCTACTGACAGACAGACAGACAGACAGACAGACAGACAGACAGACAAACCTGTATACAGAGAGAGAGAAAGACAGACAGACAGACAGACAGACAGACAGACAGACAGACAGACCTACAGCCCTACAGACAGACAGACAGACAGACAGACAGACAGACAGACAGACAGACAGACAGACCTACAGCCCTACAGACAGACAGACAGACAGACAGACAGACAGACAGACAGACAGACAGACAGACAGACAGACAGACAGAGAGTCTGAGGACGTTCGAGGACGTTCGATAAGGCATTATCACTGCTCTTCTTCACAGCATCTGGCCTCCTCCATTTGTCTTTCTCCTCAAATCCTTTCTCAAACACTAGAAGCCAGAAGCCTTTGTTGTTCTGTGTGTGTGTGTGTGTGTGTGTGTGTGTGTGTGTGTGTGTGTGTGTGTGTGTGTGTGTGTGTGTGTGTGTGTGTGTGTGTGTGTGTGTGTGTGTGTGTGTGTGTGTGTGTGTGTGTGTGTGTGTGTGTGTGATCAATGGGATCCCAGTGTTAGGAATGCACTATGCAGGCCTCGGGGCAGTGGTGGAAAGTGTGTGTGTGTGTGTGGTGTTGGTGTGTGTGTGTGTGTGTGTGTGTGTGTGTGTGTGTGTGTGTGTGTGTGTGTGTGTGTGTGTGTGTGTGTGTGTGTGTGTGTGTGTGTGTGTGTGTGTGTGTGTGTGTGTGTGTGCGCGCGTGCACGCTTACATGCACGTGTGTGTCAGTGGTGGAAAGTAACTGTTCATTTACTCAAGTAATGTACTTGAGTACAAAAACTTGAGTACAGATTTTCACTTTATACTTCTAATCCACTACAGTACTCTCAATGGAATATATTGTACTTTTTTTACTCCGCTATAATTTTGAAAACTTAAGTTACACGTTATTTTGTAGATTTAGAAAATAGCCGATCTACAAGCAAGCCCACAACGTCTCACAATGCGACTCATTATGAGCTTGTAGATCGCCTATTTTTAAAAGATGTTGATACATTTTGAAAACGTGGAACAGTCTGAAATGGGAGTACTTTTACATTTGGTATTTAGTAGTATCAATACGTTTGTACAGTACTTTTGGGTAAAACTTTAAATACGGGACTTATACTTGTAACCAAGTATTTCTACATTGTGGTATACTGCTACTTTTACTTAACGGGATAGTTCACCCAAAAAAATACTTATTTTCTATTATTTACACACCCCATGAAGCCTTGAATTCATGGAGATTCTTTAGTTTTTTGTCGCATTCCTGAGCCAATAATTTGATGACTGGCGGAAAGATGCTAATGTCTCCGGTAGGAGACTCAAAGTTGACACTTTAAGTCTCCTACCGGAGCCGTCGCCCCACTCCATGGGGTGTGTAATCAATAGAAAAAAAAGTCATTTTGGGGGTGAACTGTCCCTTAAAGTAAAAAAAAGAAAAGATATGAATACTTCTTCTTCCACCAGAGCTTTTGTGTGTGCGATCAATGGTATCCCAGTGTTGGGTATGCGCTGTGCTAAAGGCCTCGGGGCGATACGGACTAACAGCACCCATGTCTGCTGTTGTATCCATGGATCCCTGGCTCTTAAGCCATTCAATACGGGGAAAACGCGTCTGTGTCATTTTAGATTTGGGCTGTATACCCATTATTTTATACTTTAGGCTATTCAAAAATAGCAGATCTGCGAGCTCATAGCGCGGCACTGAGTGCCGCGCTACGAGCTTGTAGATCTGCTATTTAAAAAAAAATCTTGAACACATTTTGTGCAAATCTTTGACACAAAATAGTTTACTCAAATCTTTGCTTCTGCATGGGGGTCGCTGGAACAACATATTTTGGTGGGGGTCGGCGGCCAAAAACATATAATTTTGGGGGTCCTTCACATAAAAACGTTTGAGCACCACTGATATCTCCCTCTCTCTCACCACCACCCCCCCCTCTGTTTTTACTTGATTGTTTGTTTGTTTGATTGTATTTGATTCTATTGCTTTTGTTGTATTGTTTCTTGACCTGTATAGCACTTTGGTCGACTACAGTCGTTTTTAAGTGTGCTATATGAATAAAGTAAATGTTTGGCTATTCAAAAATAGCAGATCTACAAGCTCATAGCGCGGCACTCGGTGCGGCGCTACGAGCTTGTATATCTGCTACTTTTGAATAGCCCAAAGAAATCTTAAAATGACACAGAAGCGTTTCCGTATTGAATGTGATAAATCAGGGTCTCTCTCTGCACTGGGCTCTTCTCCAGAAACGCGTTCAGGTGAGGCCGCCAGGCCCGGCTGCTTGATTCTTGTACCTGTCAAAAAAGCAATTTTGTCAGTCTCCATTTTCCGTCTCGTTGCATTTGGTTCTATCCCCTCTAGCCTCGTGTATATGTGTCTGCTTTTATCTGTCTGCCATCATCTCCGCTTTATACTGTACTGTACATCTTTCTTTCTTTCTTTCTTTCCTACTGGTCCATGTGGTTCCATTTGCACCCTCTCAGAGTTAAATTAACCCATTAAGACCTGAGGCCGACTCTACAAATATCTTCTAAATCAGTAGTTCTCCCCAAATTGATATATATTTCGCCGCGGACCCCCATCTAATTTTTTTTTTGCCAGGGACCCCGAAAAGAGAAGATTTGTGTTAAAAAATGCAAAATTATTCAACAATTTTCAAAAATGCAAAAGAAATAGCAGATAGCACAAAGTGACACACTGTGAGCTTGTATATGTCCTATTCTTGGGAACCACTGTTCTAAAAAAGAGTTTTCTGAAAGACTTATGTTGCTATATACTGTATATATACTGTATAGCTAAAATCTTTCTTTCTTTCTTTCCTTTCTTCCTTCCTTACCGTTCTATGCCTCTGCTTCTGTCTCTCTCTCTCTCTCTCTCTCTCTCTCTCTCTCTCTCTCTCTCTCTCTCTCTCTCTCTCTCTTCCTGTCTCTCCATCAGCAGATCCATGCGCTGATCTTCCAGGAGAGGAGGTCTGAGTCATGCAAGGTCCGTCTTCTGCGACGCACCATCAGCGTCCCCGTGGAGGCCCAGTTCCCAGAATTCCACAGCCAGCTGTCCACAGAGAGCGGTGAGTACTGAGTAGCCTCTGATGATGAAGACCATTTGATCTCTGCTGGGATCATTACGCCCCACACACACACACACACACACACACACACACACACACACACACACACACACACACACATGTGCGCACACATACACACACACACACACACACACACACATGAAAAGCTACGGTCATTAATATCTGTAACCTTGGGAACGGTTGTGGCCCGTAGGTCATGAGCCTATATCCTGTTTCCGTATAGCTTGATGTTCAAGTACACCCCATGGACATAGGCCAACCCTGAAAAAAAAAACCTTGATGCTAAGTACCATGCAGGGAGGCATTGGGTACCACATTGTTTATATTTATTTTTAAAGATATATTTTTTTGCTTTTTTCTGCCTTTATTGATAGTATACAGTATATAGACAGGGAATGGGGAGAGAGAGACGGGGAGTGACATGCAGGTCTCGAACCCGCGACAAGGAGGTCTCGAACCCGCGACACAGTCAGGCTGCTAGGTGCCCTTGCTTTTACCCTGAAGAGGACTCCCTCGTAAAAAAAATGTATCTTGTCTCTCAATGGCATCCCCTGTCCCCCCCACCCCCCCCCCCCCCCCCAAAAAGGAGAAAAAAACTAAAAAAACATGTAGTGCTATAGATGTCTGCCAGTCAGTCCAGCAGGGACAGGGTGGGGGGGGGGCCTTGCGATTGAATTTCTCATACTCGTCCACTAGAGGGAGTACAAATGTTTTCACACTGTAAAGACTTTGTCAGTTGTGAGAAATGTTTTTCCAATCTTGAAATTCCATAAATTGCTTTTTACATTTGGCTGATCTGCAGGTCTGGCCCCATTATGTGGGTGTTTTTGTTGATACAACACAACCCCGCCTGATTACATTTCTGTGTGAAGGTGAAGCTATTATCATGAACTTAATCTGTTTTCATTTGTTTTTGTCATCCCGTTAGAACAACAATAGCAGTGTTTGTTTATTTTTGATTAAATCCAGTCACTATGAGGCTGGATGGAGGCTCCAGAGTCCAGTTGCCCGTCACATATTCTCCCCAATTAACCTCTTATAAACCCTATATACTATATACTTAGTTGACCCAGGTGTCTATACTAGGCCCCCTTCTGTTTTAACCCATTAAGACCTGAGACGATTCTTAAAAAAATCTAAATCTTAACAGTTTTTTGAAAAAAATCAAACCATTTTTTCCCCAAGATTTTTCAAAAATAGCAGATCTACAAGCTCATAGCGCGGCACTCGGTGCCGCGCTATGAGCTTGTATTTCTGCTATTTTTGAATAGCCAAAGAAATCTAAAGTGACACAGACGCGTTCCAGGTCTTAATATCTTCGCCGAAAACAGCCAATCTACAAGCTCACAAAGAGTCACATTGGGACATGTTGTGAGCTGGTAGATTGCCTATTTTTGCAGAATGTTTGCCCCCCCTCAGAGAATAGGGATGCTAGGGTTCATGTGGTTAATAATAGGGATGCTAGGGTTCATGTGGTTAATTAAAGCAGGGTTTCTCAAAGTGGGTGCCGTGGCACCCCAGGGTGCTTTGACGCAAAGTCCAGGGCTGAGGGGTGCTTCAGAATACTTTGATAATATTTGGAATGTATCCATGTCACTTACACGTTACTCAACTTTACACAACGCGTCACTTTGTGCCGCGCTGCAAGCTTGCACATCTGCTCTTTTTGAACATTTTTGAAAAAATCAAAAAGTGTGAGAACTACTGATTTAGAAGGCATGATTGTGTAGAGTCGGCCTCAGGTCTTGATGGGTTAAAGTGGTCATGTGGCCTATTATAGTCGCTTCTTTTGGGGCTTGTTCTGGTTGCTTATTTCTCTCGCAGAATCTGGCAACACTGGTGGAGTTGTCTGTGGCATTTTTTTCTCCCCATTGAATGAATTGTGTTTTTGTTATAGACTTCACGAGGTGGCTCTCTGCTCCCTAGCTGTGTCAGAATTAGCATTTAGTGGGGGTGTAATTGCTGCGTTGTAAGCATTATTTTATACTTGGGATATTCAGAAAATAGCAGATCTACAAGCTCATAGCGCACATTTTGTGCAAATCTTTGAATACATATATTTTTTTAAACAACTTTTTTTCTCAAATCTTTGCTTCGGGGGGGGGGGGGGGGGGTACCTGGAACAACATATTTTGATGGGGGTCGGCAGCCAAATACATATAATGTTGTCATGAAAAAGTTGGGCACCACTGATATAGCAACATAAGTTTTTTCAAAAAACTGTTAGGATTTAGAAGACATTTGTCAAATGTTTGACAGATGAACATTTTATAAATGTTCGCTTTAAAAAAATAATATATTCAAAGATTTGCACAAATTTTCATGATCTTTCAAAAAAAAAAAAATTTATTGCTTATTGGTTGCTTATTTCTCTCGCAGAATCATGGCAACTCTGGTGGAGTTTGTCATGTGGCATTCTTCTCCCCCATCGAATGAATTGTGTTTTTTTATTATAGACTTCACGAGGTGGCTCTCTGCTCCCTGTGTGTCAGAATTAGCGTTTAGTGGGGGTGTAATTGCTGCGTTGTATTTTACGTGCTTTGACATTATACCCCGGTATTACGGCTGCTCTGTAATATACGAGGAACAGAAAAATATGTGTTTTCTAGCAGTAGAGATGGACGCACTATAGCTGCTACACCCTAGAATATCCATGTCTGGCTGTTATACAGATCGCTTGTTTACACAGTCTGCTTACACTGAATGTGTCTAGTTGTGGTTATTGTTCAGCACATGAACTAGTGTTTAGGGACCGTGTATATAAACCCAGAGCATCCTGTGTATCATTACAGACTCGCATGGTCTCACATGCAGTAGACTGAAGAAAACACTCCATCATTGTTGTGCCGTGCGTGCTTTCATCAACAACTCTAAAAACCCAATTGTACTCAGCCACTGATTCTGGTTCCCCCTCAGAAAAATGGATGCTGGGGTTCACCACAAGCCCCCAGAGTTGCTGAGAAACATTGAAGCTGCCACCCCAGTGGCCAAAGCTGGAACTGCGAGATATTTATATATATATAAATATAAATATGTAAACATATTATACATAAATACATATGCATTTACATATAAATATGCATCTCGAGTGTATTTAATAAATATCTCGTGTTCATTCCTTGACACACGGGCTGCCGTGTGGCACAAAAAGGACACTAGTGCGCGTGCTCATAACTCGCTCGCTGCTCGAAATGTCCCCAAAAACGTCTCAATAATTCTACCTCCGGCAGGCTTCCGGGTGCTTCAAAGCGCCACTGAGCAATTTCATTGAAATGAATAGCTGGGGGCGGGGCAATCCGCCCTCTAGTTATATTATTCACCATCAGCACAGATAAAACAAGTGAAACTTCATGAAACAAAGTGTGTTGTCAGACACACACAGAGTGGTCTATGTCCACCAGAATCAGCTTTATTGTCACATCACAGGTTTACACAGTGGTGGAAAAAGTACTCGCATCTTTTACTTAAGTGAAAGTATCAATACTGCAATAGAAATACTCTGTTACGAGTAAACTTTACTTGAGTAAACGTACAAAAGTGTTGGTATCAAAATGTACTTAAAGTACCATAAGTAGAAAGTACTCGTTATGCAGAATGTCCCGTTTCACAAGTTTTTAAATGTACAAACATGTATACAAATCTTTTGAAAATAGCAGATCTACAAGCTCACAATTTTTGTGAGCTTGTAGATTGGCTATGTTCAAATGGCCGAAATGTATACAGAGCATTACAAGTGGGTAATGCATGTTTTGTAATAGTTATCAAAATCTACAAAGTAACTAGTAACTAAAGTTTTCAAATAATTGTAGTGGAGTAAAAGTACAACATTTGCCTCTGAGATGTAGTGGAGTAGATAGTGAAAGTATTGGAAATTGGAAATATTCAAGTAAAGTACAAATACCTCAACATTTTACTTAATTAAGTACAGTACTTGAGTAAATGTACGTAGTTACTTTCCACCACTGGGTTTTCGTGCATAGTTTCCATCGTATCGTTACTTCCATAGAAAAAGAAAAAAGGGAAGAAGTACAGGGTTGGGGGGGGGGGGTTCAAGGGGGAAAGGAGATCAAACATGAGAACAAAAAAACCCCGAAACAAGTTATCTACATATTTACACATGGTACCTGAGATAAGGTATAGAGGTGTGCGTCCATGACTGGCCCCACAGAGAGACTGTGTGTGTCTGACCACCCATGTGTTGTGTTTACCCAGCACTGCTCTGATTGGTGTGTTCCACACATACTGTACACCAGTGTAAACAGTGTACTTCAGGACACAAACACACACTGAAAGACACACACACACACACACACACACACACACACACACACACACACACACACACACACACACACACACACACACACACACACACACACACACACACAACCAGACAGTCACATACAGTGGTGGAGGAAGAAGTATACTCAGATTTTGGACTTATCTAGCGATATTGCTACATTCAAAATCTAGATCTACAAGCTCAAAACGTGTCGCTTCGTGCCACATTTCGAGCTTGTAGATCTGCTACTTTTTATGCTTTTGTGTGACGCTGTATTATGATCAAGTATGGCATTAATTTACAAAAAAAACTCAAAAAGTTAGAATATGGAGACGTAGATAAGAGGTATCTGCCCGTGTGTGTGTGTGTGTGTGTGTGTGTGTGTGTGTGTGTGTGTGTGTGTGTGTGTGTGTGTGTGTGTGTGTGTGTGTGTGTGTGTGTGCGCGTGTGCGCGTGTGCGTACTCCTGTGCAGTGCATTCATGCCTGGGTGTGTTTAATTGGCTGGGTGTGCAGGATGGCTGCTGAGGTTCAAGTTATTTTGGGGTTTTCTCCTCTTCTGTGAGAATGACTTTGAAGTGACATGTTCCTCCATCTGTCCCCATTCACCCACATCCATCACCACAGCCTCAATACAACAGCTCTTATTTTGAAGTGACATGTTCCTCCATATGCCCCCTTTCACCCACATCCATGCACCACAGGCTCAATACAACATGATGCAGCTCTTATTTTGAAGTGACATGTTTCTCCTTCTGCCCCCATTCACCCACATACATCACCACAGCCACAATACATGATGCAGCTCTTATTTTGAAGTGACACGTCCTCCCTGCCCCCATTCACCCACATCCATCACCACAAGCTCAATACAACATGATGTAGCTCTTATTTTGAAGAGACACGTCTTCCATGCCCCCATTCACCCACATCCATCACCACAAGCTCTTATTTTGGTCGAGCAGCAGATGTCTGTCAGGGCTCATTGGAATCGGGGGCTCGTCCCCGACATGAGGGAGCTCCTTGCGGGCAAAAATGATTGTCTCTGGTCTGGGTTAGATCTGCAGCACATCAGGCTCCTTCATGGGCTGTTCCCCCGTTCCCTCTCTGGGAAAAGCTGGAAAACAGTGATGGAAAAAGTACTTGAATGTTTTACTTAAGTAAAAGTATCAATGCTGCAATGTAGAAATACTGCTTTACAAGTAAAAGTCCGGAATTCAAAATTGACTTGAGTGAAAGTACAAAAGTATTGGTATCAAAATGTACCAAAAGTAGAAAGTACTCATTATGCAGAATGTCCCATTTCACAAATTTTCAATTTGTAAGATGTTTTAAAATCTTTAGAAAATAGCAGATCTACAAGCTCACAATGCGCCGCATTGTAAATGGTAAATGGTGCATTTATATAGCGCTTCTATCCGAAGCGCTTTACATTGATTGTGCCATTAACCCATTCACACACACATTCATACACCGATGGCGGCGGAAACCATGCAAGGCACCAACCTGCTCATCGGGAGCAATTAGGGGTTCAGCGTCTTGCTCAAGGACACTTCGACACTAACTCTAGGGGAGCGCCCCAGCCCGGGATCGGACTGGGAACCTTGCGGTTTTCCAGTTCACTCTCTACCCGGCCACTCTACCCCTGAGCCACTGCCGCCCAAAACAAATTGTGAGCTTGTAGATCGTCTATTTTCAGATGGCCTAAATGTATATAGGGCTGAAGTGGTTAATGTATGTTTTGTAATAATATCTATAAAGTATATCAAGTAACTAGTAACTAAAGTTGTCAAATAATTGCAGTGGAGTAAAAAGAACAATATTTGCCTCTGAGATGGAGTGGAGTACAAGTATAAAGTACTGAAAATTGGAAATACTCCAGTAAAGTAAAACTCCATAGCCCGGGGCCGAGTGCGGCCCTCGGATCTGTAGAAGGAGGCTCCGGTGAAACAGCTCAAACACACACACACACACACACACACACACACACACACACACACACACACACACACACACACACACACACACACACACACACACACACACACACACACACAAACTGACATTTCTTCAAAGTGTGGCCTTAATTCCCTCTGAGCAATTTCACAATGGCGATAGCACTGTTAAAATACATTTAAAAAAATGAAAATATTATGCAGTCAAAAGAACGCCTTTGATGTTTTGCACAGCCATTTAAGGACACACAACTTTAATTATTTTCTATATGTTTGTGTGCCCATGCGTGCGCGTGTGCGTGCGTGCGTGGGCAAGCGTGTACAGTATAAAGAATATCTTTGTGATATTTAAACTAGTGCTACATCATAGTGCTGCAAGGCGTGATAAAATGTTCTAAACAGTGATGAAAGGATCCATATTTAAGCCTTTGGGGGGGGTAGGTTTAAACCGTAACTCTTTAGCAACTGAATTAACCCAATATCAATAAAGGTTTATTTTATCTTAGCATAGATTACACCAAGATAAAAGTTACATGTATACATTCTAGCACATTTTGCACATTCAGGTCCTCATGAGACACAGATTCTAAATCAGGAGCATGATGAATAGAAATGTCAGAAGAATAAGAATTAGAAGCAAATTATTTGCTGATGCACAGTAAGACTATATCAGTGAGTCAGATTAACCACTTAAACCCTATTTTATATATCGTTGTGCTACGATTTGGCACAGCATTAGCCAATCTACAAGCTCAAATGTGTCACATATAGTGAAAATCTTCTATATATAATCAATAAAATCTATAAGTTTGATTAACTGTTGCGTCCCTAGTTGTACATGTTGTAAAGGTTTTTTTAACCATTCAACCAGGATAACTTTATTGTCACATCACAGGTTTACAGGTGTAAAACGGTGGGTGCAATTCGTTTTTTGTGCAAGCTCCATCGTTTTTGTTATTTCCATAAGAGAAATGGGGAGAAGAAGAAGGGGGGAGGCGGGCAAGGGGGAAGCGAGATCAAAAAAAAAAAGACAAATTATCTACATATTAACACATAGCACCTGAGGTACTAAGACACAAAGGCGCGTGAGCATAGCAGCAGATTTATACTGTACATGAAATGCTATGTGACGTTAGTTGATGTGCGAGAAAAAACAAGTCTGGGACATGTTTCATGCCTTCTTAGTATCTCTCCGTATGGTACATGAAGCACTACAGGCCATTATAATGCGGTACATATGAAGATTAACCACAGTGCATTTCTTGAGCCTGTGCCAAAGTGCCAGTTTGTCGGGTCTAACTCAAACCAGAACTAGAAAAAAGGTTGTATCTCATGTTGTATCTTGTATACTTAGTATACTTGGGTATATCGTTGCTGTCAGGTGGAACCCTTTTACAGTCAGCATGTCCAAAAACGTTCCTTTTTTAAATGATTTTAATATCTTTTTAAAAATATAGAAAATAGGCTATTTTCACTACTTCTGTGCAACATTCCTGTATGATGGAGTAGGGCTTCAATTTAAGAAATAATATATAGGGCTCTATAGATTCTGAGCTATGGATGATGTGAATAGGGACGCCGGGGGTGTCCCAAGTGGTTAAAAATACATCTGATAATCTGATAAACGTATGACAGGAAGAAGAGAGTGAGAAAAAAAATCTGAACAGCAATGTGGAAACATTGTTCAGTCCAACCACCATCCCATCAAGCCCCCCCCCCCCCCCCCCCCCTTCCCCCACCCCACAACCCCAACCGTAGCTCTTTACCACCACAATGTGGAAACTCTGCCTCACTCTCTCTCTCTCTCTCTCTCTCTCTCTCTCTCTCTCTCTCTCTCTCTCTCTCTCTCTCTGACTCTCCCTCTCTCTCTCTCATTCTCTCCTCCCTCTCTGTCCTCCCTCCCTCTCTATGCTCCGTTAGCTCTCTCTCTCTCTCTAACTAACTCACTCTCTCTGTCTCTCTCCCAAGTCAGTCAGACAGACAGATGTAACACGGCAGCAGCAGCCTGGGCCGAACTGGCTGGCTGTATAGGGGCAAGTTCAGAGCAACTGAGACACTAGTAGTTGTAGCAGTTCACAGGCAGTAGTAACAGCAGCAGTAGTAGTAGCAGCAGTAACATAGTAGCAGTAACATAGTAGCAGTAACAAAGTAGCAGTAACATAGTAGCAGTAACAAAGTAGCAGTAACATAGTAGCAGTAGTAGTAACATAGTAGCAGTAGCAGTAACATAGTAGCAGTAGCAGTAAAGCAGTAGTCATAGAAGTTTGCCTCAGGATATGGGTGTGTGGGTCCCGGCCCTTCCTACGCTGTGACTCTGCCATGGAGCTCGAAGCCATCAGCACCTCGCATGATGACATCCACCATGGTGAGTAAAGGTGAACGAGAAGAGTGGGTGGGGGGGTGGTGGGGGGGAGAGAGAGAGAGAGAGAGAGAGAGAGATTGAGAGAGAGAAGCTTGAGAAGTTGACTGGTGAACATACTGTATTGGGACCCAACAGGACTGGCCGGGTTAAATAGTTTTCCTGTTAGCCTCTTTAGCCCCACAATGAGGCTCTCCGTTTTGGCTCTGTGCAGTGTGTTGACTATATGACTATAGGGCCCTGTGTGGTCAGATGAATAGGACTTCAGTCTATTCTGGGGGGAGGGTGTGGGTGGGGAGGGGTGGGGTGGCGTTGGTGGGCGTTTTGGTACATGGCAATTTGGTGAAATCAACAGCCTAAAGCCTGGCCGCCTCTGAAGATGTTGGCCTAATGATGTTTACCCCGTCTAATGATGTTTTGGAGTGCTTTGGTGCTTTTTGGCATTCACAAGAAAGATAGAAAATGCAGTACCATGTGTTTAATGATGATGGTGGAAAGTGTGTTTGTTGTTGTGTTATGTGTTACGTGTCTTGTCTTACGCGCTTAGTTGTGAGATATTTTGGTCAAAGCGGTCCTCTCTCCCGGTCTTTGAACTGGAATGATTCACTGCACTGTGTTTTACATTATAGTGAGAGCTGTGTGGCCGGCCGCTCTGTTTCTCTTCAAGAGAAGCAGTACATTCATTTGATGGTTATGTGAATATCTATATATTTTGCGTGGCATGTCGTTTTAAGGAGAGCGTGGGGGTGTTTGCGAGAGAGAGAGAGGCACGGCGGCAGGCACGAAGGAATGAAAAGTAGGAGACAAAGTGAAGAAAGAAAGAGAGAAAAGAGTTATGTACACAAATAAATCCAACGGGATCAAGGCTGTTCCGCGTCGCCTGTAGTGAGCATGCTCACTCGCCGTCCCCCCATCTTTTTTTCCCCCTCCCCTCCCTTTTTTTCATCCATGGCTCCAACTGTTACACCCATGACTAGATAGTTTAAACACTCCAAAAAGTGGTGGTGTGTTATTAACTTGGTGTGTGGGGTTAGTTAGATGTTTTGTCTCCCCAGCCCATTGGAGCTACCGTGTTGTGTAAGCTATATGGACGGCGTGGTTCATAAAAATGAGTCAACCCGGAGGAACTATTTCCAGCAGACTTTTCAGAGTAGTTTTTCTTTGCCAGCGTCTGCTGCTCAGCCAAAGTGCTTTATGCTCAGTCTCTGGGCTGTCTGCCATGAGAGAGAGAGAGTGAGAGAGAGAGAAAGAGAGAAAGAGAGAGAGAGAGAGACAAAACCACGAAAGAAAAGAACTTCTGCAGTTTTATCCATTTTCTGTCGTAAACCTCGGCCAACATTCCATTGAAGCTAAAGTGTTTTTTTTGGTGTTTTTTCTCTCACCTGTTCATTACAGTTTCCCAGGATTTCTCGTCTTGTGTTGCAATGCAGAAGGCTTTAACAATCCCATTGCCTACTATCAGACACAAACAAACCTTTACAAGGGTTTTGTTTTTGTACAACAGGCCTCTCCTACGTAGTTTCAGCTCTTCAACTGTTAATTTCATTTCTCATTTCATGTTCACACCCAATCACTGTAATTTGTATATCAACTTTACTAATAATTGAACGTAACAGATGGTGAGTTAGTCTCTCGCTCTTGTGTGTAGGTGTGCTCTCACACACCTGCACACTCACACACTCACACACGCACACACACACACACACACACACAAGCTTGCGCGCACACACACACACGCTGTCACTGTCCTAGTGAACCACATCTGACTTTACTGTCTCTTCTACCTACAGTATGTCATTGCCATCGAAAACGTTCGTAGTATCAGCTGTATTTAGTCGTATTCATTAGTATTAGCATTCACTATAGAGAGGGTTTCTCAAGACATGACTTTAAATGTTGCCAAGAACTATGACTTATTCTTGACGCTACTGGTCAAGCTACTCCAAAGCTGCATTACCTAAATGAGTGTTTCTGTCAGCTTGTTCAACTCTCTCACAGTATGAAGACTCACCTTTTCAGACTCCACCTTAGCCCGTAGCACTTGCCGTAGCACTTGCCCTAGCCTTGACGGCCATGCAGTCTTACAGTACAGATGTGCCACTTCAAAACTTCAAATGTCCTGCCATCGCCAAGACAGTACATTTTCAGGGGATTCCCAGGGCAATAAGAGGGACAAAGAATTGCATTTAAAATGCTGAATTATTTTGATGATCACTGCTTTTATGATGCTAATTCATTTGAGCAACTGGTCAAGGACCTCTTCAAATCACCTTTCGCCTCATAATGAGTCTGACACCTTCTTCAACACACACTCTTTTGTTCTCATGTATATGGTTGTCTGTTGAAGGGAAAAACGGGGGTGTGTAGTGACAACTTCTTTTCAGGGGCAAAACAGTGCATTTTTAAGGGCAAAACAGGGAGGAAAAAAAATGCATTTTCAGGGCACTTTCAGGGAAAGAACAGTAACGTGTGAAGTTTTGAAGTGGCACATCTGTATGTATTTTTAGATGTTATGTAGGCCGATGCCAGGTTCACTTGTTGACCTGGCATCCTATAGTTTGTATAGTTTCAATGTACTTTTTTGATGATGATAGGTTCTTGGTTTACCTATGATCTCATCAGACCTAAAGCGTGACTTTAGGTCTGATGAGAGTTAAATTCATGTTTTTAGAATGTTTTTAGGGTTATCGAGGCTCCCTCGATAACCATCCGCCCCAGCGAATTCTGGCTTCTAAAGGATAAAAGACGTCCATTGGTCTTAGGAACCAAAAGCTCTTGGTGCAAATCCAAGTAGAAGCTATGCACATAACAACCATTCATAATACTCGAGGGCTTGAAGGAAAGTAAAGCAGAGGTCAGTGTGTTTGTGCACCAGCTGTCACTTGAATGAGAGTCATACTGTATGCGTACAGTAGCATATTACGGGTACATTTGGTTTCATTTGTACATTCTCAGACAGAGTTATAGACCTTTTGCAGGTCCATTTGGTCCCTAATCCTAAGTATCGACAATTTCACTGGGGATACCCTGGAACCCCCTCAAGGACCCCTGGGGGTCTTTGAGAACCACTGCTTTAGTTAAGAAGATAGGGAAGAGAGAGGGTCAAATAAATGTAAAAAATAAAAAGGATGAGGGCTTCAGTGACACGTAAATAGGTCTGGTTTTGTCCTAGTTGAGAGAAGCTGACCATGTTCTGTGTGTGTGTGTGTGTGAGTGTGTGTGTGTGCGTGTGTGCTTGCACATGTTCACTCCGTGTGTGTGTGTGTGTGTGTGTGTGTGTGTGTGTGTGTGTGTGTGTGTGTGTGTGTGTGTGTGTGTGTGTGTGTGTGTGTGTGTGTGTGTGTGTGTGTGTGTGTGTGTGTGTGTGTGTGTGCATGAGTGTGTGCATACATGCGTGTGTGTGTGTGTGCATGCGTTCGTGCGGCGTGTGTATTGGGAATATTCCACTTCTGATGGTCAAACTTTATTGGCCTTTTACAGCCCCTCTCTCTCGCTTTCTCTCTCTCTCTTTCCCAAGAATGTTTGTTGGAAACATAATCGTTTCTCTTTTTTTTGCCAAGGAGTGAATCAGGCGCCAGCCGTCCACTTCTAAAATCTTCAAAAACATCTTCCCGTGGGTCACAGTGTTGAGGGGGTTATAGACAAACTTTGTCTGACTTTTAATAAAAAAGATTCATATAAATCTTTCATAGAACCTCACTGCGGTATGCTTGAATTATCTCAAGACTTTGGTGCTGAACAGTGCAGGTTGTGTAACTTTCATTACTGCAGTGTCAGCTATTAAAATTTAATTTAAAAGTAAAGGAAAGGGGAACACACACTTCGGGCCCCAGGGCCATGCGAAGCCGGATCCTTTCTGGGTGGATGAAGTGTCTTCGTAACTATGAAGACTAAAGCCCCATTTATACTTAGTTGTGCGCCCGTGTCGCACGGCGAAAGTATCAGATCTACAAGCTCACAGCGCGGGGCGATCCAGCGCGTGGTTGAGCTTGTAGATCTGCTACTTTTTTTTTGCACGCAACACCGGCACGCAACTACAGTACTGTATGTATAAATTAAACATCAACCTGTAGGCTGAAGGAGTTTAGAGTCTGATGAAATTGCTTTGTCAGTGACAACTAACTGGTGTCACCGTGGAGAGATCAGACAGCTGCCTCTACTGCTTCGGGGGAGACGACTTGAAACTCAGTTCGTTTCTGCAAGCGACACGGTCGTATGACAAAATATATTAGCCCCCCTAAGGCTGATCCTGCGACGCTTGATTCTTGATGGGGGAAGAGAGGACCGAAATTGGCCTAAACGTACTGCATACTATATACCAGTGCTTCTCAAACTTTTTCATGTCAAGGACCCCCAAATTGACACTTATTAGCCCACGGACCCCCATTTGAAAAGATAAGCCAGGGACCCCCATAAGAGAAGATTTTTACGGCTCTAGCAGTGATTCTCAACCACTTGAATTTCAATGACCCCCCAGTTTGACATGCATTAGGCTGCGGACCCCATTTAATGGCATTTCTATCTCTGGGACCCCAATTCATATTGTAAAATCAATGTTAATTTAACTCTGAGAGTGTACAAATGGAACCAAATGGACCCGTTAGGGTCCATTTGGTTCCATTTGTACGCTTTCAGAGTTACAGACCCATAAGGGTCCATTTGGTTCCTATCCATCATTTAGCTGGGGACCCCCTGGAACCCCCTCAAGTACCCCTGGGGGTCCCCGGACCCCACTTTGAGAACCAATGCTTTATACAGTACACAATGGATCCTGGTGCCCAACTCCAATCCAGTCGCCAGAGATTTTTTTTTGCCATTGTACAGTGCGTATCTGCAAAACCACGGATATGTTGAATCTCAAAGTTTTAACCACTTAAACCCGGATGGAGGAAAGTGTCAGGAGGGACTTGTGACAGAAGGGGTACCAGTAAGAGTGAGAGGAGGAAAGATGTAGTATAAGACGGTAGTGAGACCAGCCAGGCTTGGAAACGGTGGCACTGACAAGTGCCACCGTTTTGAGAGAAAATGCTGCTATTTGTCCCAAAGGGACTGCAAACGATTGCTGCTATTTGTCTCAAAAAGCTGTATACCCTCACCTGTATATGTAACGATGCAATGTGATATAGTATAGTTCTGTTTACACAATGCTGTACCATCTCCAACTGTATATACTTTCCCCATTTTCAACTGTTTTTATTATATTTTGACACTTGCTTTGGCAATATAAACATATGTTTTCTCATAGCATTTTTCTCATGCCAAATTGAATTGAGAGAGGACATGCAGGTGACTGGAGTGACCGAGGAAAACGCAGACAACAGAAACGTATGGAAACGGATGATCCGCTGTGGCGACCCCTGATGGGGAACTAGCTGAAAAAAGAAGTAGAAAGAAACCCTATGAACTTATTTGACTGGAGGCCCCCAGGGGTTTGTGCTACTATATGCCCCGCTTGCTTCTTACACTTTACACTAAATATCTTCGTCCTAGTTCTATCCCAGCAATGTTCGCCCCCAGAATAGGGATGCTAGGGTTCAAGTGGTTAAGTCAGGCGTGCTGTCAGAAGCGGGCTCGAGTCCCATGAGGCGTGCCCCTAGCAAAGCGCCAGCTTGAGCGAGTGCCCGCACCGAGCGCCGCAATGACCGCACTGGGGCGATTCAGGGCCGTTGGAATGGCACACTATGGGACGGGAATCGTCTATTCTGCTTTGAAATTGCACAAAGTAGTACAGTACTTGACTTAGAAGTCTGGGATTGAGTGGACTGGACATGGTCCACATTTGGAAACACTTATACGGAATGTATTTTTGGTTCAGAAACGTCAACATTCAATGTATCTGTCGTACGGATGCCAACATTTTCTCTGGTGACCAGGCTGATAATTCTTTGAATGCAGTGGAAAAAAAAACTTTTGTGCCAAAGTATGCAAAATGAATGCTAAAGTATAATCGTCGCCGTCGGGTGGAAACCTCACATGTCCAAAACTGTTACTTTTCTAGTTTCAAATTCCAAAGTAGCAGATCAACAAACGCGTCGCTTCGCAACACGTTTCAAGCTTGTGGGATCTGCTACTTTTGATGCTTTTGTGTGACGCTGCTGTATGATCAAGTAGAGCGTTCATTCTTTTTTTTTTAAACGTAAAAAAGTTAGAATATGGAGATAAGAGGATTCTGCCCGACAGCAACGGCATTGGATAATGCTGCAACTACAGTATACTGTTAGTGAGCCTGTCCGTCTACTGGACAGCACTTTGCCTAAAAACAGATGCTTGTGGTGTGTGTTGGAAGTGACTCTGGATGTTTCTGAGTGATTCATTATAACTGTTTCAAATACTGCACTCTTATTTTGCCAAGTTGTACTTTAGGACTCCTTGCTTTTGAAAGTAGTTAAAAGTCTGATTGCCAAACGTGGTTCGAGGCGGGCTTCATACCCTATGCCTGCCCTGATCAGAGTCCCTGGTTCGATTCCCGACCGGTCGGACGATTTTTGCTAAATGTCATTCCCCTAATCTCTCTTCTTTTCCTGTCTCTCTCTCTCTCCATTATCGCTGTTAAGTAACGTGATGCGTTGTGAGCTTGCTAATTTCGACGAAATCAAAATCATCTCTTGTGGGGGTTCCTGGCACAAAATCTTTTCAAATGGGGGTCCACAGCCAAATCCATAAGGTTTTTGGAGGCCCTTGGCATGAAAATGCCTGAGAACCAGTACTACACTTCGTCATAATAACAAAATAGCAAAAATAGCCAAGACCTACGACGAACTATAGATCTACAAGCTCACAATGCGTTGTAAGCTTGTAGATTTGTTTCTGCATGGCTTCTATTGTTTTCCTATTGTTTCTTTTCTTGTGTTGCTGTCTTCATTTCATGTTGTCATCCATTGTTATGGGGTTATGTTTGTTCTGATGATTCAGCAACACAGAAGCTCTTAGGCCGCCGTCAGCTATTTATGTCTGTGGCTCCTTGGCTGTCTGTCTTCAGCCGGTATTAGCTGTTCTTTACTGCTCTATTGAGACACACACCACAATGTTAAGTCACTAATTGGTTGTGGTTTGGAAATACTGTACATTTGGGGGGGGGGGGGGGGGGGTCATAATCACTAGCAACATTAGCCTAGTTTTCACGCTGTTGCTGTTTTGAAAGAGTGTGTGTGTGTGTGTGTGTGTGTGTGTGTGTGTGTGTGTGTGTGTGTGTGTGTGTGTGTGTGTCATTGCTGTTTTTGTTTGTCAGTGTGTGGTGTTTCTCTAAGTTACTCCACCCAGTGGTGTAAAAAACTACTGTAAAGTACTGTGCTTAGTTGAGTATTTCCAATTTTCAATACCGTTTCTACTTCTACTCCTGTTACTGAAAAAACACTCTATAGCAATGATTACTATCAGAATATAGTGCTTTAACCTTTTAACAAAATACTTTTTGTTTTAACCCAAAAATATCACTTACTCTACCTTTAACACATTGTGTGCCAGAGGTTTATTAAAATATTGTACGTTCAGTGCCTGCATATCTTCCATCCACTTACGTTGATACGTTTCGTGCTGTAGAAGCCCCGACGCGGAAGTGCGTGTAAACAAAGCGTGCGTGCGAGACGCCGGAGGGTCCCGACTAACGCCTGGAACAATAATAATTTGCGATCCTCCATTGCAGAGTGATCGCCGATCGAAAACGTCTCACTTCCACCACGTTAAAAAGAAATGGAGATATTAAGCTTTTAGTCAAGGAGTTAACATTGGAGAGGCCGACCGGAAGGATTTTTTACATGGATCCACATCCGGCCTCTCCTTCTCAGAGACTCCTTGGATGATCCCAAAGTTTCGTTAGAGCGCCCCATGTGGGCCCCACGTATAAAAAAAAATGGGTCAAAAACGGTCCGGACCGCTTATGGCACATGACGCATGGATGTGATGTGAGCGAGTTTTTACTGTAGATCTGCTATTTTCAAAAGATTTTGGAACATTTTGAATTACTAGTAGGCCTATAGGTATTACTATTTTTGCTTTCGTACTATATTTTCATGCCAATACTTTTGTATTTTTACTCGAGTATCATTTTTAATGCAGGCCTTTTAAGTAAACAATCAGACTACTGCTTCCACCACTTACTACACCAGTGTACGTTGAGCTCCTTCCAACAAAGGCAACGGTTAAAATGAGTTTTTCTCACCAACTGTAAATCTTACATAAATATGGGAGCCCGGCTTTAAGTTCCACAAACAGAGGATATGAAGGAGCAAACTAAGGGGGAACAGAAGATGGGGGGGCCATGGAGGGGGGGGGGGGGTTGAGAAAGGGTGATAAAATGAGAACAAAAGAGATCGTTGGATTCTTGTGCTTGTGTGTACTATATAGCCTACTTCTACACGAGTGGTTCTCAACCTGTGGCTCGGTACTCCTAGGGAGGGTCCCCGCATGATTTTTGGGGGGTTCCCAGATGACAGTGAAGTGACAATTTTAGGACTTTTAAGACCTTTCTAGTACCTAAAAAAAAAGGGAGGGGGAAAAGAAAAAAGACCATTACTGCATCAAAAGTAATCAACAAACTATACTAAACTGGTCAAATACAGGCCAACTTTTCAAATAATATAAGACAGAGGCAAAAAAAAAATGATCTACAAGCCCACAACGGCTCGTGTTGTGAGTTTGTAGATGTGCTATTTTCAAAAATGTTATTTGTGGAACCGAGTCAAACTAAATGTAATGCCTCAACTCTCACAATTCCAAGTGCTTGTCAGGGTGTGGGGGGTCCCCAGTTCAAACATGATTATTTTGGGGGGGTCACACAACGTGAAAAGGTTGAGAACCACTGTTCTCACACACCATTCCCTGGGAGATTCTAATCAAAATGAGACGTGGGAAGTAGTAGGAGTCGACAAACTTAGAACTTAATCAGTGTTGTGTTTACGCTGACTTATTGCTGTGTGGTTTACCCATGGGTAGGATCAAATATGGCCCTTCAAGGATGCTATTATACTGGTGAGAAACTGGACTGGACAAAGACAAAAAATTAGAGACTTCATAGGGAAACGTTGTCATATCACACCTTCATTAAGAGATTTATATCCTCTCTTTCCAGTCTTTAGGAATACACCCAATAAACCCAGACACATTAAAGGTGCAGTAAGTGATATTTATTCATATCACATGATTGTTTTGGGGGTCCCAAGATGACAGTGAAGTGACAATTTAAGGACTTTTCAGACAAAAGAAAAAAGAAAAAGACCATTACTGGATCAAAAGTTATCAGCAAACTATACTATAAAAACTGGTCAAACGTTGGCTAAATTGTCTAATAAAATAAGACAGCGGGGTGTTGTGTGCTTGTAGAACTGCTATTTTCACAATATTTATCTGTGGAACCGAGTCAAACTAGATGTAATGCCTCAACTCAAATATGATTATTTTGGTCCCCAGTTCAAATATTTGGGGGGGTCGCGGCCTGAAAAGGTTGACCACTGCTGTAGAGTATTTGTTCATGGGTCTCCCTGTCTCTGCAGCTCTTTACTAAACAGAAAGTGCATTTCTCAGGTCGGGATGCTAATGTTATCCAATAAGGAGAGAGAACTCATACAGGATACAGGATATACTACAAGTGAAATTGGAAGTGATGACACAAAGAAGTAAGGGGACACATTTCAAACCCCCTAGCACCATACAATTGAAGCTGATCAATTATTATGATTGACTGAAATTGGCAATTAACCCACCTGAACATGTATCTCTCGGTTTATTAAATAGCTGGAGAGATGGGGGGGACACCTGTTACTGAACAAACACTATAGCAATGATTACTATCAGAATATAGAGGTTTAACCTTTTTAACAAAAACACTTTTTGTTTTAACCAAACATTATCACTTAACCTACCTTTTAAATTAGTGAGCCAACTAGCATTTTATTCTGTAAAAAAATACATTTTTTTTAATTCTGTAAAACACATACATTCATCAATCTGAATAAGCTATTTAACATTGAGTGTATTTTCTATATAGTATAATTGTACATCATCATCATTGGCGATCACTCAAAGTTGAGTGAATAATGGTCCTCCTGGGAGGTCCTTATCGTGTGTCCTCAGACGACTGAAGAGACCAATCCTGGAACCACACGCTGTACAATTACATAATCACATAACATGTAATTAGTCACAACTCAGGTGATCAATCAAAGTGAAACCATCAAGTTGTCAGCAAAGCCATTAGTGCAGGATGGTTGCAAGGTTTCACTAATAGGTACAGTACTGTAGGACCATACTTTATTTTGTGGCTGCAGCTAGAATTATACATCAGCTACTGTATATCACTTCACAAATTGACCTGAAGCAAGTGGCATGCTGTAATGCTGACCAAAGGAAAGACCTGCCTTAACTGTTGTCAAACACCGCCCCTCCAGCAGTTTGTTTCCCCGACCACCAGGGGGTGACGCAGGGGGGACTTCTGAACGGGCTATGCCGAAAATAGGTTGCTTTATTCGGATACAATGTGTGCCACTGCCCGTCCCTGCCGGTTTTCTGAATTTTTATTTTTAAATTGACCACATATATGAGGTTGAACAACTAAATTCTATCCAAACGCTATCTTAAAAGTAAATTCTGTGCCTCAAAAAAGAAGTTTGAGAGCGTTTTAAAACCGAAAGTAAAAAGTTCACACTGACACGGTTACGCCCCGGATACCCGGATGTCAAAACTTAAATAGTAGGGAAAATACGGATTTCAGAAAGAGGACTGTGTTTCAATGCAGGAAAACACCCCAGCATCATTATATAGTGGCTGATAGAGGGGAAAAAATGCAAAATATATATATATAAATATTTTTTTAATTTAGGCTTAATGTTGCCTACAATCCCTTTAAAATGCGTGTATGCATGCAGTTCTGCTGCTGTTGGAACACGGTTTGTGTTACCTGGAAGAACATCATCCACTCGGTCGGTTGTGTCTTTGTCCATAATTGTCCCAAACAAGCAAGCAAACCTTTGTGGACAGAGCCTTCAGTGTGGCAGCGTGCCCCCCACCCTGTGGAGCTCTCTCCCAATGGAGATTCGCCTATGCTCCAACACTGGGTGGAAACTAATTTTATATCCAAAATTGTCACTTTTCAGGATTCAAATTCAAAATGAGCAAAAAGTAGCAGTTCCACAAGCTCAAAAGTAGCAGATCTACAAGCTCAAAACGTGTCGCTTTTTGAGCCGCGTTTCGAGCTTGCAGATCTGCTACTTTTGAGGCTTTCGTGTGACGCTGTAGTATGAAGTAGGGGCGTTAATTTACGAAAAAACACAAAAAGTTAAAATATGGAGATAAGACGTTTATGCCCGACAGCAATGATATATAGCATGTAGGTTATTTGTTTCAGAAAACTGTTAGGATTTAGAAGACATTTGTAGAAATAGGCCTCAGGTCTTAACCCATTCAATCCGGAAACGCATCTCTGTCATTTTTTAATTCTTTGGCTATTCAAAAATAGCAGATCTACAAGCTCATAGCGCGGCACCGAGTGCCGCGCTATGAGCTTGTATATCTGCTATTTTTGAAAATGTGTGCAAATCTTTGAATATGTATTTTTTTAAGCGAACATTTGTAACTCAAATCTTTGCTACACGGGGGGGTCCCTGGAACAAAACATTTTTGCGCAAATTTTCCACGATTATTCAAAAAAATGCTGTGCTATGAGCTTGTATATCTGTTTTTTTTAATAAACAAAGAAATCTTGAAATTTCACAGATGCGTTCCCGGTCATAATGGATTAATACTGGGATATAACTGGTGAAGGGCCTGCAGTAGCAGCTAGGGAAGTAAAAGTCCCAGTTAAACGTTGATTTGGTTTCGCTTTGTGACTCCACTTTCACTCTGAATCAGCTCAATTCATTCATTACACAGGCAGGCCCCCGCTGGACAACGCTGTCATTCTGTTTATGCATTAAGGCTGAACCTTTTTGCACACTCATCCCTTGTTTTATCTGGCATTCTAGCACTGTGTCACAGGACCCGATCAGCCAGAGCAGATCAGCTGTGTGTGTGTGTGTGTGTGTGTGTGTGTGTGTGTGTGTGTGTGTGTGTGTGTGTGTGTGTGTGTGGGGGGGGGGGGGTCATTGCTGTTTTTTTTGTTTGTCAATGTGTGTTACTGCACCCAATGTCCCAGTGGTCTTAAACTACTGTAAAGTACTGTACTTAAATACAATTTTGAGGTACTTTTACCGTACTTGAGTATTTCACTTTTTCAATACTTTTTCTACTTCTACTCCACTACGTCTCAGAAGCAAAATTAAGCCAATTGCCAATTAAGACCTGTTTAATACATCCATTATTCAAAAATAGTAATAATGTGTCGTGATGCGAGTGAGTTTGTACTGTAGTGTTTGTGTGTGTGTGTGTGTGTGTGTGTGTGTGCGCCGGAATGGAATATGACCTGGGGGGACACATCAGTGGGGGGACACATCAGTGGATGTGTCCCGCCCACATCAGTGGACCATGCGCGCGAACATTTTCGGGTTATTTCGGGTGGGTTTGTTGATTTTTGGTGGGGATAATGCGGTTATTTCGGTTAATTCGGTTCGCCTCGCGCTCGCGGTTGTCGCGAGGTGCGGGGGACTGGACTGATTTTATTATTTATAAAAAAAATGAAAATAAAAACTTTTTTTTTCTTTCTTTTTTTGGCTGGACTGAATAGTGGGGGGACACAGTGTCCTTTGATGAAACAGGCGTCGGCGCCACTGGTGTGTGTGTGTGTGTGTGTGTGTGTGTGTGTGTGTGTGTGTTTGTGTGTGTGCGCGCGTGCACGTGCTAGTGGTTCTCAAAGTGGGGTCCAGGGAGTATAGGGGGGGATGCTGCTGATCAAAGGTGTGTGTGTGTGTGTGTGTGTGTGTGTGTGTGTGTGTGTGTGTGTGTGTGTGTGTGTGTGTGTGTGTGTGTGTGTGTGTGTGTGTGTGTGTGTGTGTGTGTGTGTGTGTGTGTGTGCATTGTGGCTTATTTGGTACACCTGTCACGCAAATGCAAGCAAATATTATGAGCCATGTTATGAGACATGCTGTCTCATAACATGGCTCATAATATTTGCTTGCAACAAACTGCGAGGAAACAACGAGGCAACGCACGCACGCATGGGAAAACTCTGCAGAAGTTTGACTTGAGTTTGCTTGTTTGATTGTAACGTTCAAACAACAAACAACACATCTTATAGCTAACATATTTATTTACTCCCTCAGACTGCAAAAATCCTGAGAGACACAGGATTCTGCAGTAAATAATCTGTTCTGCAATCCTCTCTCTCTCTCTCTCTCTCTCTTTCTCTCTTTCTCTCTACCCCTTCACCAGTGGTGTAAAGTAACCAAGTACATGTACTCAATTACTGTACTTAAGTACAATTTTGAGGTATTCTTTACTTAACTGGAGCATTTCCAATTTTCAGTACTTTTACTTCTACTCAACTACATCTCAGCGGCAAATATTGTACTTTTACTCCACTACTATTATTTGAAAACTTTAGTTATTGGCTACTTTGTAGATTTGGATTATTATTACAAACATAAGTTAACCATTTCAGCCCTATTTAAACTTTGGCTATTTGAAAATAGCAGATCTACAAGCTCACAATGTGTCGCATCGCGACGCGTTGTGAGCTTGTAGATCTGCTATTTTCAAAAGTGTTTTGACGCATTTTATACATTATGAATATGATACCTTGTGAAACGTGACATTCTGCATAATGAGTACTTTCTACTTTTGGTACTTTTGGTACATTTTGATTACCCAGACTTTTACCTGTAACAGAGTAAAACATTTGAGTTATTTTTCCACCACTGCCCTTCACTGTCTGTCTGTCTGCCCGTTCATCTCTTTTTTTCTCTCTCTCTCTCTGCACTTTATGTCAGAGTAACAGCGTATTCCTCTTCGTCAGTGTGACTTGTTGCAGCCCAGGGGGAACATAGCTGTTAGATTTACTGCCTGACTGTAAGTGAGACATGAGGTTTAGGAGCGAACAGACACACACACCATCTATCTGAGCTCTCACTGTCTCTCCCAGCATGTGACACCGTTTGCACAGAACCTTCACTGTTCTCTAACGTTTCAACACGGATGTTCATCTGGAAATATAGGACTGCGGCTATCGATTATTTTCTTATGAAGACTTATAAAGACCATAAAGACCATGAATCACTTTCTGTTTCTGTTTCCTCGGTAGGTTTCACTGTTTTAAAATACTTGCTTAAATATGCACACTTTGCAGCTGTTGCACAGATATCTCTTGTATCCTCTCATTATGTTTTTGAGCTCCTAATTATTTTGTTTCCCCAAATTCGACTTGTAAACAAGCGGTGAATGAAATCACAGAACTCTCGTCCCCGGGGCGGGTCTAATCCGGCGGCCTCTGTCCGCGAAATGAATGGGGGCGAGTGTGTTTTGGGGTGAGCGTTCTGGTGGTAACCAGAACGCTCACCCCAGAACGCTCACCCCAAAACACACTCGAATCACAGAATCACAGAATCACACACAGAATTGTTTTTTTTTACTCTCTCGCTCTGCTGCCTGACCCCTGAGCCTGAGCAGCACAGTGCAAGTTAACGCCAGTCAGTCAGCGCCGTCAGCGCCATCTTCATAATAGATAAATACACATTCAGACAGAACAGAATTAAAAAATATATTATAATTTTTTTAAACAAAAAAAATATATATATATTTTTTTTTCATGGAGCCCGAGGCTCGGCCCGACTAATTAGCATTCTTTTGAGGCCCAGCTCGGCCCGAAAACGTCGGGTCGGGCCGGGCTGGGTCGGGTTCGGGTAGAATTTGAGAACTCTATAAAGGGGTAGTTCACCCCAAGAAAAGAGACTGACTGCAGAAGGTAACTGACAGTTCCACTATTTCTTTACAATATGTTATCACGTCTCCCCCAAAATTAATCTTGGTATCAGAAATGGAAGGTGGAAAAACAGGAGAGACATGATAGCTAAGACAAAATTCAAACTAAATTTCAGTTGGTGGGACGAGCACTTTGATTGATATCGATTGACACATTATGCAGAAGTATTGGTCTTGATAGCTGTGTATACATAAAGGCACATGCTGCATATCATCAAGAGGGTTGGATTTGCTGGGGGGGTGGGGGGGGGGGGGGGGGGGGTTGAATCCATACCTCTGGCTTTTGATATCACCCCTTTGGTCATTCATTTCTTATGGACAGTGGGTATAATTATGTTTCATCCCTGCTTCTGGTCAGACTGAATTAAATAGATGCATTTCCTTTTGGTAAATGTAGACCCGTCTCATACGTTTGATATTTATTTTGATATCACACTTTAACAATCCAATTAAAAACAAACACTAACTCTAGCGAGCTCACAAGGCATCATCGCAATGTAATGCATTATGAGCTTGTACAGCTCACAATGCATGTGTAGGTCTGCTATTGTTTGTACAAAGTATACTGTAGGGCTTAAAGGGGTAGTTCATCCAAAAAAATAGCTTTACTCACACCATGAGACTTGAATTCAAGGTTCCGAACCGCTGCCGGTCATCAAATTATTGGCTTAGGAATGCGACAAAAAAAGAAAAAATGAATGAATTCCATGAATTCAAGTCTCCAAAAAAAGTTATTTTGGGGGTGAACTATCTATCCCTTTAAGTGTTTAAGAAAATGCCCCCCCCCCCCCTCTTTCTCTTTGTACAAATGGAACCCTGGACATAAAAAAAAAAAAAGGTTGTGAATGGAGGGGAATGAGGGATTAGTGACGGAGGGAGATGAGACAAACGCAGAGAGACAGATAAAAGGAGAGGTGTGTCCCAGAGGCCATGTCGACTTCACTGCATCTCTTTGTGTCCCGCTGTAACTCTATAGGACCACATACCACAGTCCTCTATATCACTCACTCCTTTCTCTCTCAACCTCTCTCTCTCTCTCTCTCTCTCTCTCTCTCTCTCTCTCTCTCTGTCTCTCTCTCTCTCTTCATCAGTGCTGTAAGAAGTATTCCATGTTTTAAGCAAGCATCCATTTTTTTTAACCCATTAAGACCAGGAACGCATCTGTGTAACCACTTTTAAACTTTGGCTATTTTTGAAAAATCATGAAACTTTGTGCAAATCTTTGAATATATGTATATTATTCAACATTTTAACTCAAATTTTTGCTTCTGGGGGGTCCCCTGGAACAACATATTTTGAGATGGGGTCCACGTCCAAATACATATGATTTTGGGGGTCCTTGACATGGAAAAAGTTTGAGAACCACTGATATTATAGCAGCATAAGTTTTTTCAAAAAACTGTCAGGATTTAGAAGACATTTGTAGAATCCCCCAGAAGCAAAGATTTGAGTTAAAAATGTTCTCTTTAAAAAATATATATTATATATATATATTCAAAGATTTGCAAATAAATCACAATTTTTCAAAAATAGCAGATCTACAAGTTCATAACGCGCTATGAGCTTCCGCACGGTCCACTGGTCCGCTATTTTTGATTAGCCCAAAGAAATCTAAAATGACCGGTTTGAATGGGTTAAATAAGGTTTCCCCTGCAGTTCTCATTAAGGGCCCAGCAGATGTTGCTATTTCCACTCCATTCAAGTGAATTAGGTTTTGGCCTGACTTTACACTTGCTTTTATCACCAGTATTTATTAACATTTTCATAAATACTTTATGTTTTCGATCGCTACTTTAAAGTGTTTTTTTTTTTTTCAATTATCATGATACGCGTTTAATAAATGATGTTACCATTCATTTTGAAATTAATTATGAAGTAGGGTTTGATTAATTGAGTGAATATTTCATTCAACGGTTTGCAAAGACAAGCACAGGGAAGTACAGTTCAATACAAGGTCTGTTATGAGGATTTTAAACCCAAAGAAAGCACTATGGCTTGTTTCCATTGGGGTCCTTTGTACTCAATTATTCGAAAAACATCGGGTATTTTTCTATACTGGTTCTACCGAGGGCATTGCTGCCTTTCCAGCCAAT
>NC_139958.1:12016243-12036243 GCF_963454915.1 Gymnoscopelus microlampas
CCACAGGACCATACACACACTCCCTCTCTCTCTCTCACACACACACACACACACACACACACACACACACACACACACACACACACACACACACACACATGCTTTCACAAGGTAACCCGGGCATACTTGCTCAGTTCGCTGCAGCGACTGCAGTCTGAATGAGTGGGCCAGAGCAACTGGAGAAATAGAGCAAACAAGAGAGAGAGAGAGAGAGAGAGAGAGAGAGAGAGAGAGAGAGAGAGAGAGAGAGAGAGAGAGAGCGAGAGCGAGTGGAGTGTGTGTGTGTGTGTGTGTGTGAGGGAGCGAGAGAGAGGCAGAGGGAGAGGGGAGGAGAAATCCTCGGTAGTTGCGCTACTTGTTGCTCTTGGCGTTCAGTCAGTCAGTGTGGATTGAGGATGATATTCCCCCTGCTTTCCCTGCTGCTGGAACTGCTCTAAAGGTACGTAGTACGCTTACCAAAGTTTCCACGCTTTCTTTATCAGATGATTTTAAGAGAGTGTGTGTGTGTGAGAGAGAGAGAGAGAGAGAGAGCGAGAGAGAGAGAGAGAGAGAGAGAGAGAGAGAGAGAGAGAGAGAGAGAGAGAGGTGGAGAGAGAGGAGGGAAGAAAGCAACAGACCAGAGCTAATCTTCTGTTTCAGTTTTGGGGAGGTTTTGTGTGGGAATGCTGCTCTCTTCTTGGTGGAAGTGGAAGTGGAAGGGGAGGGAGTGAGGAAGGGGAGGGAGGGAGGGAGGGAGGAAGGGAGGGGGGGGTGTGGGGGGAGAGAAAGAGTTTCACGTGCCAGAGAGAATAAAACAGGGACATTGGTCTTCTTCTGTGAAAGACAGAGAGAGACAGAAAAGAGAGTTCAGACAGAACAGAACAGAATGGAACTGGACTTATTGGTGGATTAAAAAAAAAACACAAAAACCCACACACAATAAAAAGCCCAAACCAGCAGCAGTAGACGAGTGAGGAATGTTGTTCACATCAATGACACAAAGAGCTGTAACATGTGATTCTCTGCTCTTAACTTCTTAAAGTGGGACAGGAGAGAGAGAGAGAGAGAGAGAGAGACAAGAGAGAGACAGACAGACAGACAGACAGTGATGCAGCTACTGTACTTGGTGGTAATAAGCTAGTCTGGGACTGTTATAGCTCTGGGTATATATCTCCACTCCAACAGTGAGCTTTCTTCTGCTGCACACACACAGCCTCCCAAACCATTTGTTCTGATTAATGCCTCTTTCTCTCTCTCTGTGTGTGTGTGTGTGTGTGTGTGTGTGTGTGTGTGTGTGTGTGTGTGTGTGTGTGTGTGTGTGTGTGTGTGTGTGTGTGTGTGTGTGTGTGTGTGTTTGCGCGCACGCTTGGGGCTAGTTTGGTTTAGAGGGGGTATCGGCAGCAATGTGACATTTATTTATAATCTGCTGTGTGCTTGTGTGTGTGTGTGTGTGTGTGTGTGTGTGTGTGTGTGTGTGTGTGTGTGTGTGTGTGTGTGTGTGTGTGTGTGTGTGTGTGTGTGTGTGTGTGTGTGTGTTTGTGTGTGCGTCCGTGTGAGTGTGTGCGACGCGTGTGTGTGTGTGTGTGTGTGTGTGCGTCCGTGTGAGTGTGTGCGACGTGTGTGTGTGTGTGTGTGTGCAGTTGCATTCCGGCATATTTTGGCCAAGTGCAGGGTAGTGTTTAAATAGTTCCACCAGTGTGCAGTTTTCATCTATCAAGCGCTGTGTGATTACAGAGTTGTCCTGACACACTCCTACAGGCAGATAGTAACTCATTCCAGCATGTGGCCTCATCATCATCATCATCATCATCATCATCATCCTGCCTACAACGTGTGTTTACATGTTGCCACTCAGTCTTCGCCCACATTACAGAAGAAGCGTATCGTTGTTGTCGGGCAGAAACCTCCTATCTCCATATTCTAACTTTTTGTGTTTTTTCGTAAATTAACGCCCCTACTTGATCGTATTACATCGTCACACAAAAAGCATCAAAAGTAGCAGATCTACAAGCTCGAAACGCGACGCTTCGCGCCGCGCTTCGAGCTTGTAGATCTGCTACTTTTGATGCTTTTGAATTTGTATCCTGAAAAATGGACATACTGTGTGAGGTTTCTACCCGACAGAAACGATATCATCAGCATACTGGACAAACTTTTTTAGTACGTGCGTGCGTACTTTTGATGCTTTTGAATTTGTATCCTGAAAAATTAAAGACATATGAGGTTTCTACCCGACAGAAACAATATCATCAGCATACTGGACAAACTTTTTTAGTTTTTTTTAGAAATGCAGTGGATAGGTACGTGAAAAATACCCCCAACTTGATAAACACAATGTTTCTATAAAATGACTTGCCATGTGGTGCATTGACTCATGTTGAAAAGTAGTTGCATGTTTTCGCTATTGGGCGGAAAACTGAACCGTTAACTTTTCTGGAAATAGGGGGGGGGAAAGATCCTGTGTTCCAATGGAAGAATACTTTTCGTTGGTTAAATATTTATAAAACCCACATACAGACTTAGAACCACTTTTAACTTGGCATCCTTATTTTAGACTTGTCACTAATAGTCGAAACATTTTTTCAACATTTCTCAAACATTTCACGCGACATTCTCATACATCAAAGTATGACAGGGCACTAATTTATGAAGAATTTAAAAAAAAAACTAAAATATACAACTTTTTTCTGCCATCAACTTAAGACTACTAGACAAACATTATTGTGAGTGTCCACTTTCACATGTGCAGAGTTTTTATAGAGTTGGGGGTTTTCTTGGTGTGTGTGTGTGTGTGCGTGCGTGTGTGTCTGGGTCTGGGCGTAGGGGCGAGCATTGTTGTCCTATTATTAGAGTGGGAGCAGGGCTGACCAGCAGCTGTGAGGAAGGAAGTTGGGCTCAGAACAGCCGGAGAAGAGGGATTACTGGGAGCGCTGAGCGGGAATTATGGCCCTGCTCGTTGGAATGACATTCCCAAAGTGTCACTGGAGGGGATGAGGATGAGACAGAGGCTGAATGAATGCCCCACAAGAGAGAGAGAGAAAGAAGGAGAGAGAGAGAGAGAGAGAGAGAGAGAGAGAGAGAGAGAAAGATGGTCCAATGTAATGTAGACAAGGATTTCCTGAAACCCGCTCTGAAGCCTGTTGCGTGCCAGTGTTGTGCTTAGTAAATAGTAGATCTACAAGCTCACAGCGCTGTGAGCTTGCGTATCTGCTATTTACGGCGTGCAAACACCAGTTTGCAACTAAGTATAAATCAAGCTTTAGAAATGATGAAGCATTACATTACTTAGTTGTTCTACCAGTTATAACCCACAAGAGAGGGAGAGAGAGAGTGAGAGAGAGAGAGACACACACAAAGAGAGAGAGAGAGAGAGAGAGAGAGAGAGAGAGATCGGAGGTTTAATTTAATTTAGCCAAGGATTTCCCTACAGATGAAAAACCCGCTCTTAGACATGATGAAGCGTTAGTTGTACTTGATTACACACACGACTTCATATTTGTAAAACTTTAGGAAGATTTACCAAATAAGTCTGTCTAGATTGGTTTGAAAGAGTTAAATCTGTACCACCGCCGCCACGGATTGAAGTCCGCCATGTGGCAGCTGCTGTCCTGTTTGAAAGGAGCTTAACGGAGAGACTAACCATTATGTGACGGTGGCCAGGTTGTCACATGTAACTTGCCACTTCTTTTTAGAATGCTGACACTCTTTACTTTGTCTCAATAATAAATAAATAACAATACACATTAAACTCACAACAATAAAATATCAGTTGCACGGTAAAGTGCGGGGTGCGTAATTACTGTGAGAATAATACTGTTTGTTAGGTACTGCAAGACTACGCCACCTTTTTATTTAAGAGGTAGGGTCCTCTGTAACACTCTTTCTTAGGCTATTCACAGGTTCGAGTTTACCCAGGTAAGTACAATACTTTTAAATGAGAACAACACTTCAACACATATCCCTTGGAGAAAGCTGGACGGAAACAGGTTTGTATAAAAAGGTAATCTATTTTATTAAGCTAATACAGTGGCGTCTATAAGCCATAAAATATTGAAAAGCATAAACAAAATATAACACTAATTCTAAAACCTCAACCTCCTAATGCGCCCACTAACTAACTAAAATACAGGAATACAGACAATCACCAAACACTAAAAACAGACAGGGCTTGTGCAAACTATAGCAAATAAATAATGAATTTAGCGTTAAAGTGCCAACTATTACTGAAGCAGTAAAGTGCCAAGTGCCAATTCAATTGCTATATGTCATATACTCATCACGGTTCAATGCAAAAGGTGGGAATGTCCTTATATGGGGTTTAACTGGAGCGGGGGTTTAGGCCAGGAATCACTGTCTCTTCTTGTCTTCGTGCGTATTGCCTGCAATCATAGAAACTAGAACCAGTTCATCTGTTCAGGTATATTTCACATATGAGGTTTAGGACCGTGGGTTTATAAAGGTAACGTTGCATAGAAGGACACTTACTCGCCCGCCAGACTGTACGTCTGGCTTTGAGGGTGTGAAGCGCGCAACGTTATCGCCACTGGACCTCTCCTCCGTTCCTTGGTTCGTCTGTCTGTCCTCCCCGTCTCTGCTGCTACTGCGCCGTCTGCTCACCGTCCGCTGCTGGTGGCTCGGTACGTGCCGCGATCACTGTATTCCCCACCTCTGCTCCGTGGTATGTCTGCTCCTCCTGTGCACAACCGTCCCTTCTGGCTGTCACTTCCACACTGCCCTGTATGCCTGTCTCTCTGCTGTCCAAGTGGCTCGCGCTCACTTTTGAATAAGGTGGGCCACACCCTACTCCGCCCTCATTCGCTCTGCCACCAGCGTGACCTGGGGACATTGGCCGTCCGCTGTCACAAGGCCAATGTCACACAGCCTATAGGGGAGTCCAATGTCAAGTGGCTCGGGGACCGGGGGGAAATACATTGTCAACCATAAAACATGCAGTGCAGAAATATAGTTAAGAGAATGATGTTTTTAAGTGCGTAATACAGGTTTTTCATCATCAATAAAAAATGTTACAATTTGGTTTCACCCCCCTGCTTTGACCCTGTCACATCCCCCCCACTTTTCCGTTGCCAGTCCCTGCAACTGTCCCTAATCATGTCCATACCTCTGGGGTGGCTGGCCTATATTTGCTCTTCCCGAGCGCCGTGGCTCATCTGGTGCTCTCGGGACGGAGAGAAACCCATAATACTGCGGCGTTGTTGCTTCTACCTGCTCGGGCTGCACTACAGCTGGGGGGTCCTCGTGGGGCGACCTGGGGGCTACACACACTTTCAACGCATTTCTATGTATGGTCTTTTCTCGCCCCCCCTTCTCGGGTCTGACTCGGTACACCAACCCCGTAGCTCCCACCTGTTCCATCACTGCGTAAGGCTCGGGGTCCCACCACGTACTCAACTTCCCCTGGCCATCTCTCTTCCTATTTCGAATCCACACTCTCTCTCCTGGTAATAGGGGTGTAATACCGGCCCTACGGTCATAAACCTGCTTTCTCCTCTTGGCCGTTTCTCCCATCCTCTCCCCTGCGGTCCTATAAGCTGTCGCCATTCTCTGTTGGTGGTCCTGTACCCAGCCACCCACTCCCATGCGCTCTTGCGCTGACTGCACTCCTAACTGGACATCTATAGGGCGCCTCAAATGTCGGCCAAACATTAAGTAGGCGGGGGCATAACCCGTAGCACTATGGATCGTGTTGTTATAAGCATGAACTAACTCGGGTAAGTGCTCATTCCATCTTCCTTGTTTATCAGTGTCTAGTGATCGCAACATGTTCAGTAATGTCTGATTAAATCGTTCCACTCCACCGTTCCCAGCCGGGTGGTACGGAGTGGTGCGACTTTTTGCAATACCATAAGTCTGACATAAATGGTGCATTAACTCGGACTCGAAGTTGGGGCCTCGATCTGAGTGGAACCGGGCCGGACAGCCGAACGGCTGGATAATATGCGTCCATAACGCACGGACAGTGGTGTGCGCAGTCTGGTCTCGGGTGGCAATAGCCCAACTATAACGGGTGAATAAGTCAGTAGCTACCAGAATGTTTTGCCACGCATCAGCAGGCCTACCTAATGTGAGGAAATCAATGGCTATTACTTCTAGTGGATATGAGACTTCAAAGGGTTGTAAGGGGGCCCGAGGCTCTGACCTGTTCCTCTGCAGGCTGCAGGCGACACAACCCTGTTGTAACTGACGCACCGCTCCCTCCATGCCTGGCCAATAGAACCGACGTCGCAGCTGGGCCAAGGTCCTCTCCAACCCAGCATGCGCCGCGGCCGTGTGGATTCCTCTCCATACCTCCTCTCTGCGTGAACCTGGACAAATGATCTGTGAGTATTGTTCTTTGGTATAAGGATCGGTCACCTTCCTATATAACACATGATTTCGTATAATCAGTTTGTTCCACTGGCGTAACAGTTGCCGCGCTCCCCGAGTCCAATTCTTCCTCTCCACCATATTAGGGGCTCTCCCCCGTTCCACGCACCTCTTCACCACCTGCACATCTGGATCCCGATCCTGCGTCTCTCTCCACTCATCCTCCCGGGCTGCTGGCGTCGATTGTACAGCCGCCACATCTACAGGCTGCACTGGGAACCGCGATAGGGCATCAGCGTTGGCGTTGTTTTTGCCCGGTCGATACTTGATGTCGAAAGTAAACGACGCAAGTTGAGCAGCCCACCGTTGTTCCACAGCTCCCAATCTAGCCGTTTGGAGATGCGCAACAGGGTTATTGTCCGTGAATATTGTGAATCGAGCGCCAGTGAGATAATCTTTAAACTTCTCGGTCACGGCCCATTTAAGGGCCAAAAGCTCCAATTTGAACGAGCTATAATTTGCGTCATTCTGCTCGGTCGGGTGGAGACTGCGGCTTGCATAAGCTATTACACGTTCGTGACCGTCTTGGACCTGGGCTAGAACCGCTCCCAACCCACGGCCACTCGCATCAGTGTAAACCACAAAAGGCTGTGTATAATCCGCATACGCTAACACCGGGGCTTGTGTGAGGGCACTCTTTAACGCATCAAACGCCCGCTGGCACTCCGAAGTCCACTCGACTTTACACTGGTGGGATTTTACGTCATTTGGGATTCCTATCAATAAGTTGTTTAAGGGTCGTGCTATAGCAGCAAAAGAGGACACGAAACGCCTATAGTAACCCGCTAGACCTAGAAACGCGCGGACCTCGCGGACCGTTGAGGGTGGTGTCCAGTCCCGCACTGCCACCACTTTCTCCGGATCGGGCCGCACTCCCTCTTTGTCCACGACATGGCCCAGAAATTGCACTTCCCTCCGCAGAAGTTTGCATTTGTCTAACCGCAGCTTCAGTCCATGTCTCCACAGGCGTTGGAAGACGAGCTCGAGGTGCTGTAGATGAGAGGAGAAGTCAGGTGAATATACTATAATGTCATCAAGATATACCAGCAAGGATTCTGTCACCTGACCACTCAGACACTGCTGCATCAGCCTCTGGAACGTCGCGGGCGCATTACAAAGCCCGAACGGCATGCGTTGAAACTCGAACAGGCCCAGCGGGGTCGTAAAGGCGGTCTTCTCCCGGTCCCGGGGATCCATTCCTACTTGCCAATACCCGCTGGCCAGGTCTAACGTGGAGAACCATTGCGCCTTCGTCAGGCTGGTGAGCGTCTCTTCTATCCTGGGTAGGGGGAAGGCGTCCTTGTGCGTCACGGCGTTAAGTTTCCTGTAGTCGACGCAGAACCTCCAGCTGCCATCTTTCTTCTTGACCAGTACGATAGGTGCCGCCCACGGACTGCAACTCTCCTTGATGACTCCCTTCTCCAGCATCTCATTCAGGAGGGTCTTCATCTCCCGGTACATGGAGGGCGGCAACGGCCGGTGTCGCTCTCGTATGGGTGCCGCGTCTCCGGTCGGTATCTGGTGTTGCACGACGTCCGTCCGTCCGAAATCCTCGTCATGGATGGCGAACACCTTCTTCCACCGACACAACATCTCGTGTAACTCTCTCTTCTGCGCCTCCGGCAGGTCATCACGCTCCGTCAACACTTCCATCTCTTCGGGCAGGGTCTTCAGTGGTCCATCATCTTCCACACTGATTACGGCCACTTCCACCTCTCCGTCGGTCCCCAGGGACAGGCTCAGGTCCCTGCCGCCTCGGACATCCGCTTCTTCCACCGGGTACAGCCTCCCCAGCTTCTGGTGGCGGTCCAGGACCAGACTATATGCGTGTGGGTTGCACACTCGTATGGGAACACGTCCGTGGCGCACCGTGACGAGGGCACGGGCCACTCCCAAATCTTTTCCATCCGGCAAGGCTTCCATCAAGGCCTCGTAGTCCGCTCCATTTGGTCCTCTCCAAGCGCGGCCCCAGATCATCACTTCACTCTGCGCGGGGATTCGAATCTTCCGCCGGCCGACCGGCCACACATAACCGATGGACCCATCTTCGTTCGTCACTGCCTCCACCCTCCTACAGGTGGCGAATGCGTCCTTCCACAGCGTCCTTCCCTGCTGACATGGAAACACAGGCCTCCCAGGCCATTTAAAGAGGGCATGCCATACAGCGTTCACGACATTCATCCCAATAATCAGCGGTTGAGTACAATGTTCATCTTTCACGATTACAACTCCTCTCCCTGGGATCTTCATTCCCTCCAGCTCTAGGTCCAATATGGCATAGCCAGTGTACGGTAAGTCAAGACCATTAGCGGCGCGTAATTTAAAAACAAGGGGCCCATTTCCCAACGTTAGGTGTGAGAATTTTTCCTCAAATAAGCTTTGCTGCATTAATGTGACTTGTGACCCAGTATCCAGTAACCCCCTTAAGTGGACTCCTCCCATAGTGATCCCAATAGTCGGACAGTCCCCAATAAACACTTCATTAGCCCTTGATCTGGCGAGTGCGCGCTGCACCCCTGTCTCCCGGACCTCGGCGACAGGGCGTACTAGTTTAAATGATTGGGGTCAGATTTACAAAAGCGAGCAATGTGCCCAGACTGCCTACAGCTCCTACAGATCGGCCTACCTCCCTCATCCCACTCGTTGCGTTGGTACGGCTCCCGGCGTCGTTCAGATGGAGGCGAACCGCGAGGTCGTGTATCGGTGGTGTTGGGTCGAAGGAGCGGTCTGATCTCTTTCATGAGCTCCTGCGTAAACCCCTGCATTTGCGATTTGACGTCTTCCATAATCTCCTGTTTCAGTTTCTCTCTCCATTCAGATTCCTGTGAGGGTGTTGGGATAGAGACAGGTTTAACAGCATGGCACAAGATTTCAGCAGTCCCTTCTCTTCTATGTTCAGTGTCTAGTAGGAAGGCCTCATTTTTTAGGGCGGCGAAGTCTTCTGTGGGGTTTCGACGGGCATATATTCTTAAGGCTTGACCCAGAGGGCCTTCAGACAGTCCTACAAGTAACTGCTCTCGCAGAATGGCATCGGAGGGAGCGGTGTCTGGGTCGAGCCGCCGCAGCCCGCAGAACAACTCTCTAAGCCTCAAAATATAAGCCTGCACACTTTCGCCTGCGCGTTGCGCACAGCCATAGAACAAGGCACGAGCTTGGGAAGCAGAAACAGATGTTTTATACAACGTGTCTAAACATTTAAAGACTTTGGCCACTGTATTGCGATCTTCCTTGTCAATTACACTAATTTGTCGCTTAGCTTCCTCAGTAAGGGTCTGTACTACAAAAGCAACTTTTTTCTCCTCTGTTAAATCCTGAGTGCCCAATAATCCTTTAATCTGTTCTCTCCATTCCCTGTATTTCTCCTCACCTTCTATGCCCGAAAACTTAGGTAGCCACGGTGCCCCTGGATACACTGGCATCATCATCATTACTTTCTTGATTCAACCAAACAAAACAAAACAAAAAGCAGCAAAACAGCAAAATTTCAATACAGTTTCTCTTAGGGATTTTGTGTTGTTCTCTACCCAGTCCTGCCGCGCTACGCCAAATATGTGACGGTGGCCAGGTTGTCACATGTAACTTGCCACTTCTTTTTAGAATGCTGACACTCTTTACTTTGTCTCAATAATAAATAAATAACAATACACATTAAACTCACAACAATAAAATATCAGTTGCACGGTAAAGTGCGGGGTGCGTAATTACTGTGAGAATAATACTGTTTGTTAGGTACTGCAAGACTACGCCACCTTTTTATTTAAGAGGTAGGGTCCTCTGTAACACTCTTTCTTAGGCTATTCACAGGTTCGAGTTTACCCAGGTAAGTACAATACTTTTAAATGAGAACAACACTTCAACACATATCCCTTGGAGAAAGCTGGACGGAAACAGGTTTGTATAAAAAGGTAATCTATTTTATTAAGCTAATACAGTGGCGTCTATAAGCCATAAAATATTGAAAAGCATAAACAAAATATAACACTAATTCTAAAACCTCAACCTCCTAATGCGCCCACTAACTAACTAAAATACAGGAATACAGACAATCACCAAACACTAAAAACAGACAGGGCTTGTGCAAACTATAGCAAATAAATAATGAATTTAGCGTTAAAGTGCCAACTATTACTGAAGCAGTAAAGTGCCAAGTGCCAATTCAATTGCTATATATGTCATATACTCATCACGGTTCAATGCAAAAGGTGGGAATGTCCTTATATGGGGTTTAACTGGAGCGGGGGTTTAGGCCAGGAATCACTGTCTCTTCTTGTCTTCGTGCGTATTGCCTGCAATCATAGAAACTAGAACCAGTTCATCTGTTCAGGTATATTTCACATATGAGGTTTAGGACCGTGGGTTTATAAAGGTAACGTTGCATAGAAGGACACTTACTCGCCCGCCAGACTGTACGTCTGGCTTTGAGGGTGTGAAGCGCGCAACGTTATCGCCACTGGACCTCTCCTCCGTTCCTTGGTTCGTCTGTCTGTCCTCCCCGTCTCTGCTGCTACTGCGCCGTCTGCTCACCGTCCGCTGCTGGTGGCTCGGTACGTGCCGCGATCACTGTATTCCCCACCTCTGCTCCGTGGTATGTCTGCTCCTCCTGTGCACAACCGTCCCTTCTGGCTGTCACTTCCACACTGCCCTGTATGCCTGTCTCTCTGCTGTCCAAGTGGCTCGCGCTCACTTTTGAATAAGGTGGGCCACACCCTACTCCGCCCTCATTCGCTCTGCCACCAGCGTGACCTGGGGACATTGGCCGTCCGCTGTCACAAGGCCAATGTCACACAGCCTATAGGGGAGTCCAATGTCAAGTGGCTCGGGGACCGGGGGGAAATACATTGTCAACCATAAAACATGCAGTGCAGAAATATAGTTAAGAGAATGATGTTTTTAAGTGCGTAATACAGGTTTTTCATCATCAATAAAAAATGTTACAATTTGGTTTCACCCCCCTGCTTTGACCCTGTCACAATTACATCATGTGTCTTTAAGGGTGCTGTCTCAAGTGTATCACTGTGGCTCAGCTCTATAGGGCTGCCAGCCTGCCGCTATCGTTTTATCATAGTGATTATTCTATAGATTACTTTATCGATTAATCAATCGATGCTCGATTGATTATGCTCAGGCACCTTAGTTTGTCTCTTATCTCAGGTACTTTGTAAATATGTAGATAACTTGTTTTTGGCCTTCCATTGTTCTCTTGTTGATCTCCTTCCCACTTGCCCCCGGCCCCTACCCCTCTTCTTCTTCTCTCTCCCCACTCTTCTTTCTACGGAATCTAACGTTGCGATGGGAGTGATGTACAAAAACGAATTTCACCCACTTTTTTACCTTGTAAACCTGTGATGTGACAATAAACCTGATTCTGATTCTGATTCTGATTCTGATTCTGATCGATTATCGAGAGTTGGGTTCGTATAGACTTGGGGTGAGGTGCTGGAGCCAAGAGGAAACCAAATGAACAATTAAAGGGAAGCAAATGAACATTTTAAAGGGAACCAAATGAACAATTAAAGGGAACCAAATGAACAATTAAAAGCAGCTTTTGGTCATAGAGCCTCTTCAAGCATACAGTATATCAACAAATTCACATGAACTAATTCTAAGAAAAAATTATATATATAATCGACCAAATTGATTATTCAATTCAATTCAATTTAATTAAAGTGTCAAATCACAACAAGTTGTCTCAAGACACTTTGCATGTAGAGCAGAGACCCGACATTGTCCCACCATTATTCTGATGAAGACATATTTTCTAACTTAACATTTGTATAACTTTGTTATGCCAAGCTCTCACGCAAAAAAAGACGATCTACAAGCTCACAATGCCAAGTCACGTTATGAGCTTGTAGATCTTGCTATTTTCATTTTATTAATTTTAAGAACGGAACGCATCTGTGGCACTTAAGATTTCTTTGGCTATTCAAAAATAGCATATATACAAGCTCATGGCGCGGCACAGATCTGCTATTTTTCAGAAAAATGTGAAAAAAATATCTTTTATATTTTTTTCAAAAAACTGATTTAGAAAAACATTTTTGAATCGACCTCAGGCCTTAATGGGATAAAATCTATAAAATCTATTTTTGTCATCGACCAAATGTAACAGTTAGAGGAACTGTTGCACAGCAACAGGTTTACCTCACATGGCTCAGGGAGCGGATGGGCTCTAACTCACTAAGTGCTCCTTAGACAAGGAAAGTGTAACAGATAGTGATGGCTGGCTGATTAACTGCCGTGATAAAGGTCTGCCACGCTATTTGACTACAGAGATAATGGCACCTTTGAATGACTGACATATCTCTTCTGTCGCTTCCCTGGCCCTCTCTCTCGGCCCCTAAATACTCACAGTGTGTGTGTGTGTGTGTGTGTGTGTGTGTGTGTGTGTGTGTGTGTGTGTGTGTGTGTGTGTGTGTGTGTGTTGTTCTTGTGGAATACTGTACTGTAACTCACTGCAAATAGATACTGACATTAGTTTCGTTTTTTTACGAATTGGCTCTTCTAGAGGCTAGACAGACAGACATACCAGACAGACAGGCAGACATACCAGACAGACAGACAGACAGACAGACAGACAGACAGACAAACAGACAGACAGACAGACAGACAGACAGACAGACAGACAGACAGACAGACAGACAGACAGACAGACAGACAGACAGACCCTGAGGGAAATGCAGTTGTCATAGCAGCAGGAAGGATGACACAAAGAGTAGAGAGCAGTAGAAATAAATATAATGTTCAATCTATTCCCAGTGAAAATGGGCATATCGTAGTTATGTAAATACTGAATATCAACAGTAAAGTACTAGTGGTTAGATATACATAACTATGGTTGTGGTTTATCGATATGTGTGCACCTTTTTTGATAGATGCTAGTTCACTATGCAGATATGTCGGTTACGTGTTCACATGTTTCGATTTGTTCTTAACCACACTGCATTGTTCTCTCTGCATTTCACTACTTGTGTGACTATTTACCTTTGTTGTTTGTTGACTACTGTCTACTACTACTGTACTTAAGTCGCTCTGGATTAGAGCATCTGCTAAATGATGATTGAAATTCTTTATTAGGAATTACCCCTTGAGATGTAGCATCTCGTTTTCGAGGAGGTCCTAGATGATACAATGTATACACATTTTCAAAAAGAAAACAAAACAAAACAAAACTGGGCAACTTTGATGATGGAGAGGGCCACTATATTTCCACACACACTCCAGAGGGCCACATTGCAGACTGTATTTAAACTTTTTTCGTAAATGAATGCCATATTTCCATTAGTTTCCGCCCATTCTATTCTATATCCATTCTATGTCACACAAAAGTAGGGAAAATAGCAGATCTACAAGCTCAAAACGCGTCGCAGTGCGACGCGTTTTGACCTTGTAGATCGGCTATTTTTGCTATTTTTGAATTAGAATCCTGAAAAGTAACATTTTTATTTAATTTCAAATGCATTTACTTATACTTATGTTAACTTTATGAACTTAAATACAAGTATATTGGACATGAAAAAGACAGTACAATTTTAATACTAGTCATTAAGCTACTAATATAGACTGAAGTAATTAAAGCGGGTCAGGTTTGCATGTTTGGAATTGTAACAGCTGAAATCAATAATATATCAGTATTCCAATGTGAACCTGCGGGCCACATTAAGTGAAGGTAGGGGCCACATGTGGCCCCCGGGCCGCCAGTTGCCCACCCCTGCTCTATTCCCATAGTCATGAATGTAATGGTCCCTGCGTGTACTACACACTGCATGCCATGCTGCAGTCACAGTGTAGCGCTGTACTTGCGGTGCGCATTGTGTTGTATTTGCAGAGACATGTCAGGTGAAAGGCAGCCAGCAAAAAGTTATTGTGAAACTGTTCTTTGTTGAAAAACTGGAACAGTGCTTGTTCACGGTTGAACGGTCTTGTCGTGAACGTACTTGTTTAGTTTAGGGTTGGTGATAATCAATCCATTCCATCCATCGAAGGCAATCTGTGTGTGTGTGGGCTGTTTGGAGCAACGGTTCCTGAATATCCTGATGCATTCACTCTGGTGGTGGTGACTGGTGAGTCTAGAAAAGTCTCTTTCATTGTAGAGCTTTTGAATGGATTAATCACTTAAACCCTTGTATATACTTGGTTGGCCGGAGTCCCTCAGGGCTCTGTACTAGTGAACGTGACGCATTGTGAGCTTGTAGATCGGCTATTTCCCGCCCCACAATACGGATGCTGGGGGTTTGGGGTGTGTCATTTCCATCTCCAGCTCTCAGAAATTAGATTTTTCAGGTTGGAACACCAATCTAATCCAGCCGAGGAGAGCAAACTCATACAGGATAAACAAGAAATTTGAAGTCAGGAAACAAACAAAAAATTAGCAGACAAAATTTGAATTTTAACACTATAAAATTGAAGCTGCTGAATGGGTTCTCGCTCGTGATTGGATGACATTGGTGACCCACCCTTAAAATGTATTTTCTGTTCACTAAAGACCTGTAGAGACGGTGTGCATGTGAGTGTCTGGTTGAGGTACAAAAAAAGCTGAAGTCATGGCACTTATTGGCACTGTAAAAACATTTTTTTGTAACTATATTTTTGTATTGAAATGCTTTTTTCTATATTTTTTGTATGTAATTGCTTATTACCATGAATAATAAGTAAGGGCTATGGTTGACTATAGCAGTGGTTCCGAAACCTTTTTGGCTTCAGAACCCCCAGTCCCTGATTTCTGAATCCCCCTGACGTTACCCCATGATGTTTTTTCTTAGAAAACTGAATAAAACCATAAATGTAGCATAACATGCTATAAATGAATGAATCATAACCCACCTTTTGAAGACTATTACATTACAAACAAGAAAAAATGAGTGAAAGAGTTAGTATTAATTAGTGCCTCCTGGCCTCCTGAGCAGATTTATCTATTATATTTCAGTACACTTTTGATGTAAATTACGTTCAAAATAAAACGGCATAATGGCAAATAAGTATTGCTCTCTATTCAGTAACAGATGTGCTATAGTCAGGTGTTTGATTTATTTTGGTTTAACACTTCACAGGTGTCTTCTGGTTTTATGATTTAACATAAAAGTAAAATATATGTGTCCGTTTACAAAGTTCTCTCACGTATGCCCTTGTGCTATGTCCTCTGCTGAATACAGGAGAACTCTCTGGGCACCTCAATGTTGCCGATCTGTTGAATGTTGCAATGTTTTCTGAATTATGAGAATATGTGAATATAGAATATGTGTTTTCGTCGTGTGGAATAATAATGCATGTGGAAAGAGTTGTTTGCAACGTTTGCTGTGTCTCAAATGAGCGAATGTAAATCCATGTAGCCTATACTCTTTACCCAGCAAAATGTGTAAATATAGCATCAGAATAATTATGACCTTTTATACTTTGGCTATTCAAAAATAGCAGATATACAAGCTCATAGCGCGGCACAGAGTGCCGCGCTATGAGCTTGTAGATCTGCTATTTTTGAAAAATCTTGAAAATTTGTGCAAATCTTTGAATGTATATCTTTTAAAGAGAACATTTGTAACTCAAATCTTTGCTTCTGGGGGTCCCTGGAACAACATATTTTTAGATGGGGGTCCGCGGCCAAATACATGTCATTTTGGGGGTCCTTGATATGAAAAAGTTTGAGAACCACTGATTTATATAACGCCTTATAACATTCATACACCGATGGAGGAGGAAACCATGCAAGGCACCAACCTGCTCATCGGGAGCAATTAGGGGTTCAGCGCTTTATTGCTCAAGAACGCTTCGACACTACTAACTCTGGGGGAAGCCGGAATCAAACTTGGTGAACCTTCCGGTTCACCAAGCGGCCGCTCTACCTCCTTAGCCACTGCCGCCCTTGGTGGTCACGTTGTGACCTTATAGAGGTATCTCCTTAGTACACCATCATATCGTGTCCAAAACTGTTAGCAAAAGTAGCAGATCCTAATGGGTCCATTTGGTTCCTGAGGTGGCCAGTCTTCCGGAAAAAAAACAAAAACAAAACTGAGAAACAAATGGTGCCCAGAGTTCTGAGGTGCCCACTGTTGTGGTTACCCCCTCCGCGTGCCCCAGTTTGAGAAAACACTGGACCATAGTGTGGTGCCTAATACTCCCAGACCCCAAAACAGTCTTCCATTAGGTGTGTGAAGAATAGGCAAGTCTCTGTCCTCTTTTAGTCACTCTCTGCTACTCTGTTTCTAAAGCTTTTCTTCACAACAACACCCCCCCCACCCAACACACACGCACACGCACACACACGCACACACACGCACACACACACACACACACACACACACACACACATATGCCCTCACACCCTTTTAGCCTCCTTAACAAAAGCTATGTAATGAGACTGAGAGTCATAAACGCCAGAGAACGTATACGTGAGAGGTTATTGATGTTTGGCAGCTATAAAGGGGGTTGTTGGTGTTGTGCAGGAGCGGGCAGTTGGGGGGGGGTATGAACATGTGGTGTATGTAGGGGTTGCCAAGGAATCGTCCCTTATTTGGAATTATTAAACTGATAAGGGACAGACTTTATTCCTTATTTTTGTGAAGCAATCAAGGACATCTTACTCATCTTACTTAAAGGACAACTTTGTTTTTTTTTACAACCAAGGTTTATGTTTTAGCTTGTAATTAAAGTAAATACAAGATGAGTGTTAAAATATTTTCATTTACTGCTTTTTATAGTGTTAGCAATTTTCGCGATCTTTTTCACGGTGGGCGGGGGCATTTGGGCAGGTGGCTAAATATGTCTTTTTTACACAATAAAAAGGTCCTGTGGTCTTTGATGGCCATATTATTGGGGACTAGAAGAGCTACTGTAAATAATACTAAAGAAATCGCGGGTTTATTGTGTAAAAAAATTGCTAAAACTATAGAAGGCAAATGAAAAATGTGTAACTCTCATCTTTTATTTACTTTAATTACTAGCTAAAACATAAACCTTGGTTGTAAAAAAACAAAGTTGTCCTTTTTAAGTCCAAACAGCTCATATAGATAATGGTATACTATAATACAGGTCGTTAACCACGTAAAGCCTCTAGTCTAGACTTAGTAAACTGGACCTGGGTTGTCTCTGCACTTTTTTCTGTCTATACCAAATCTTTGCCAAAAACAGCAGCTCACAACAAATCTAAAAGCTCGCAACGCGTCGACGCATTGTGACATTACTGTATACAGTAATGTCACAATGCGTCGACGCGTTGCGAGACATTGTGAGCTTGTAGGTCGGCTATTCTATGTATACATAGAATAGCCGACCTACAAGCTCACAATGTGACGTGTTGTGAGCTTGTACATCCTGCTGTTTTCAAAACAATCTGGAAACATTTTTGGAACATTTGGAACATTTTTGAAACATTTTAAACACTAATCTTGTGTGGGAGTCCCCGGCAGAAAATATTTTCAGATGGGACTCTGCGGCCAAATACATATTAATTTGGCGGTCCTTGAACACGGTCCTTGAATGTTTTTAGAACCACTGTTATAGAACACATGTACATATACAGTGTGTACAGCATGCTATGCAATTATGTAAAACGTAATTGCAAAGCACACACACACACACACACACACACACACACACACACACACACACACACACGTATACTATGTACACACACACACACACACGGTGAAGTGAAGCGTCTGTTCTCCTAATTAACACGCAGAACAGCTTGCTAGCCATTTCATAGTTTTCTGCCCTGTTAGTCAAGGTCCACTAATGAGGACAGTGGATAATAGCTCTCATTGTGTCTTTGTTTATGACACACACGGTGTGAACTTCTGACCAGGCCTCAGGGTTGCAGGGTTAGGGTCAGGGTATAGACACTCCTCCCTTTGAGGCTTACCGGACTCAAAGTAGGCCAGAAACCTCTTATCTCACATGGCACACCGTCTCTACAGCTCTTTTAGTGAACAGAAAACACATTTTAAGGGTGGGCAGAAACCTCTTATCTCCATGTTTAAACTTTTTTTATGTTTGTATTTTTTTCCCCGTAAATGAATGCCTTACTTTGCAATAGCAGGGACGTGCACAGATAGACTCTAGGTGGTGCTACAGCACCTGCCCTTTGCCCTCTTGACCAGAAGTGCCCTTTTGAAAAAAGGGCACAGCAGGGGTCTTCAACAGGGGGTCCGGGACCCCTAGGGGGTCCTCAGAGTTACTACAGGGGGTCTGCCAAATCTTTATGTGATATGATTTTACTTTTTATCATAACCACTCGAAACATCCCTAGCATCCCTTTTCTGAGGAGAACTTTAGCTAAAAATAGCAGATCTACAAGCCCACAACGCCTCGCGCTGCGAGGCGTTGTGGGCTTGTAGATCGGCTATTTTTGGCAAAGAGGTATAGGTGTAGAGGGAAAAAAAGTGCAGACCAAGTAAACAAAAAAAAGTATAATTTACTTGAGCACCTGCCCCTCAAAATGTCTGTGCACGCCACTGTGCAATAGTGTGTGTCACTCAAAAGTTGTGAAAATAGCAGATCTACAAGCTAATGGATGTTGTCAGGGCGTTCCACATTATGGTGGCAGAGTAGTAGAATTAATATTCTCTCGTGTTTGTGCAAAATCTTGGGGGGTATCAGATCGTGGGCGCTCCCTCTGGTGTTGTGGCTGTGGGTGTCACTCACTTTGGAGAAGTACAGTAGTTAGTTAGACAGTTAGACATAAGTGGTCTTAGTTGCTATAGCATGCTTGTGTTTATGTTGAGTGCTGAAAGGGAGTTGTAAGTTAGACCCCCAGGGGTCCTTGAGGGAGTTCCAGGGGGTCCCCTAGCTAAATGATGGATAGTTAGGTTTAGGAACCAAATTGACCAAATTGTCTGTAACTCTGAGAGTGTACAAATGGAACCAAATGGACCCGCTCTCAGAGTTAAATTAATGTTGATTTTACAATATAAATTGGGGTCCCAGAGATAGAAATGCCATTAAATGGGGGTTCGTAGCCTAATGCATGTCAAACTGGGGGTCCTTGAAATTAAAATCACTGCTAGAGCCGTACAATTCTTCTCTTATGGGGGTCCTTGGCATATCTTTTCAACTGGGGCTCCGTGGGCTAATAATAAGTGTGAATTTGAGGGTCCTTGACATGAAAAAGTGTGAGAACCACTGAGTTAGAAGATTAGAGGATGAATATAGTACAAGGGGCGGCAGTGGCCCAGGAGAGCGGCCTCTTGGGAAGTGGAAGGATCCTGGTTCGATCCCCATGGCTAGCCCCCTGAGTTAGTGTCGAAGTGTCCTTGAGCAAGACACTGAACCCCTAACTGCTCCTGAAGAGCAGGTTGGTGCCTTGCATGTGTGAATGGACAAATGCGCTTTGGAGAGAGGTACTATGTAAATGCATTGTTTACCATGCGTGCCTTTAACCTATTAAAACGGGAACGCATCTGTGTCATTTTAGATTTCTTTGGGCTATTCAAAAATAGCAGATCTATCTACAAGCTCATAGCATGGCACTTTTGAACTATCGTGGAATATATGTGCGAATCTTTGAATATATATATTTTTCATTTTACTATTTTACTCAAATCTTTGCTTCTGGGGGTCCCTGGAACAAAACATTTTGAGATGGGGGTCCGCGGCCAAATACATATCATTTTGGGGGTCCTTGACATGAAAAAAGTTTGAGC
>NC_139958.1:12038743-12078743 GCF_963454915.1 Gymnoscopelus microlampas
AATTGTAATATAGGATTTGTCATAATATGAAGAAGCATATTGTAGGAATTAAACGACTCTGAAAATGTCTCCCACATGTTTTTGTTTGTTTTGTTTGTTTTTACAAATCAATGGCTGATGTTAAGTGGCATCTTTTGTTCCAGCACAAACACATGAGGCCAGTTAGGAGGAGACTTTCATCCACAGTTCAGGGAGTCAGCCATTCATCCTTTTGTTAACTGATGCTTCCTAAATGATGGAACAGCTTGTGGTATATTCAGCCAACAGCATCAGCAGCATCAGTTTTACATTCTACAACAACAGTGATGTTGCTAGGTTTTCAATGTAATGGGTCCTGGGATGCAAGGGTGGTCTTTTAGATGGGTCCCAGGGACATTTTATGGGTCCCACAAAAATGCACAGCGTTTAACTCGTGTTTCATCTTATATGGTTATATTCATGTACATGTATCTGAAAGAAAAGTACACAATTCCAAATCCGACAACTAGTACTTGTAGTACTTGATTTTTTTTTTTACATTAACCACTTGAATCCTAGTATCCCTTTTCTGAGGAGAACTTTAGCCAAAAATAGCAGATCTACAAGCTCACACTTGTGAGCTTGTAGATCGGCTATTTTTGGAGTTATAGGTGTGTAAAGGGAAAAAAGAGCAGCAAAAGTTTATCTGAAACACAATTTTATACAATATAGAGGGGGTCCCTGCTTCATCTCTCTCTCAACTAGGGGGTCCTTGGCCTGAAAACACTGAAGACCCCTGCTCTACAGGGAATTATTTGATATCTGGCTGCACGGAAAGACACAAGAATCACAGCTGCCATTAATTAGTGCTGTTCAGTGTTGATTGCCTAGTGGTCAAATTGGGGTCAACGAGCCATCGTTAACTTGCTTTGAAGTTGAGCTGTAAGTTGCGCAGCACTCTGACTCTCTCCCTCTGGCAGCACTCGCACTGCCCTGAGACAGAGAGAGAATACTTCTCCATACGGCGGTGTTTTACCGAGATTTTTCTTGTTTTCTGCACTATGCCTTGTAATCCGCGGACGGCTTTGAAATCCACGGATGGCCTTCAAATCCGCGGTAATTTCCGCTAAATTGTAGTGCGTCCCATGGACGCAAGACGGTGCCATGAATGCGTCCTTTTTCAATATGGTGCGTCAGAGACGCAGGACGCAGGCCTATGAGCATCTCTGCAACAATGTGTTGTTGTTTGTTGTCTTGTGGTTCCCCTATGAACCAATACAACTACGGTAGTACCTGTTGTGTTGTAAAATATGATGGTTTGAGATATGAATGGAGTGTTGAACTCATCTTGATCGATGAACTTCCCAACTGTTTCTAAGGCAAAACATAGATTACGAAATACTGTGTACTGGTCGTGTGTGTGCGTGCGTGTATGTGTGTGCGTGTGTGCGTGTGTGTGTGTGTGAGTGTGCGTGTGCGTGTGCGTGTGCGTGTGCGTGTGCGTGTGCGTATGCGTGTGCGTGTGCGTGTGCGTGTGCGTGTGCGTGTGCGTGTGCGTGTGTGTGTGTGTGTGTGTGTGTGTGTGTGTGTGTGTGTGTGTGTGTGAGTAAGTATGCGCAAGTATGTGTTTCTATGTAAAACTTTTGTTTGTTTTTTAATCACACAGACCACCCACTGTGTGCATTCAAGAGACAGCGAAGAGTTTCTTTTTGAAAAACTCCTCAGAGAATTGTGTTTTCTCCTTGTGCCCCATGCATCTCTGCTTTCTGTTTCTACATTATACACGATGGGACACAATGTCGTTGGGTAGGCCTGGTAGGTCAAGGGTTCCAAAACTTTTCAGGTCGCGACCCCCCAAAATAAATTAATTAAATTTGAACTGGAGAACCCCCCACCCTGACAAGCACTTGGAATTGTAGTTTGTAGTTTGACTCGGTTCCACAGTATAATATTGTGAAGATTGCAGAGGTGTTGTGAACTTGTAGATCGCCTATTTTTACAGTGTTTGCCTCTTTCTTACGTAAATTTGACAATTTGGCCAATTTGGAATTGAATAGGTCTTAAAAGTCCTTAAATTGTCACTTGCCACAAATATGCAGATACCCTGTATACACGTATACTGCATGTTGGTTTGTTTACTGTTGAGTGAGAAAACAATGTCGCACATTAAGCTAATCATCTGGGGACCCACCAAAATAATGTGTGTACTTGAGTTAATGTATTTTCAAGTGGGCCCACTGATCCAGAAAAGGTTTGGAACCACTGCAATAGATAAGAGAGGCCCTGGTGCCATTGGCCAGGCTGTAAGGCAGCCATAACAATACATACTGTAAAAATCAGGGCCAGCATACATTAGCTTCTTGGAATATTCAGACTGCTAAGGTATTTCACAAGGAGAAGGACAAATAACGTCTTCGCATCCATAAGGACCAACAACATAACAATATCTGTCTATGAATGCGTGGAATCCTTTTAGTGAGTGAGTGAGTGACTGTGTCCCCCCGCATACCGCGACAAGCATATTCAAAAATAGATGGACAAGTGACGTGCTGCGAGCTTGTGCATCTGCTATTTTTGAATAGCCAACGTATAAATGGATAAAGTGGATAAAATGATTGTGATGCTGAATTAACACATTTCACTGGGGACCCCACTTTGAGAACCACTACCTGCCATATGGCACTCACTCACTTTGCCCTCTTTAGGCTCATGCTTTTTCATGCCACTTCACATGGACTTTAACCCATTTAGACCGGGAAAGCATATTGTGTCATTTTAGATTTCTTTGGGCTATTCAAAAGATAGCAAATATATAGATCTGCTATCTTTTTTTTTAATCGAAAGCGGACATTTTTAACTCCGATATGTGCTTCTGGGTGTCCCTGGAACAACATATTTTGAGATTGGGGGTCCGCGGCCAAATATATATCATTTTGGGGGTCCTTGACACAACCTTGAAAAGTTGGAGCACCACTGATCTAGCAACGTACTGTTAGGATTTAGAAAACATTTTTAGATAATGTATTGGGCCGGGGACCCCCATCTCAAAATATGTTGTTCCAGGGACCCCGCCGAAGCAAAGATTTGAGTTACAAATGTTCGCTTGAAAATATATATATATTCCAAGATTTGCAAAAAAGTTTCACGATTTTTCAAAAATAACCAAAGAAATCTATAATGACAGGAATGCGTTCCCGTATCGAACGGGTTAACATTGGCCTCTGACAAAATCAGGCCCTATTGTGTGCATCACAATGGTGTTTCTCTGACTGAATGGAAAGTAAAGCCTTTTACACGAGCTGAGATTGAATTCCACGCATTCCAATGTAACTGACCTAGTGAGTGTAGCAGAATCAAATGGCTGATGGAAGTGTTTTCTTTTAAGGTATTTTTCTGGTATACTCGAGGGAAGAAGAAATTAGCTGTATATGTAGCTGATATATTACACTTTTACCTTAGCGCTAGGTACTGTATGCTCTTAGTTGCTTGTTTTAAAAGAGAATGCACTTAAGACTTCCCGTGACTAGTAGTTTTCTTGCCTATCTATGTTGAATACACTTATTGTAAGTTGCTTTGGATAAAAGCGTCTGCTAAATGACTGTAATGTAATGTACTTATACTGCTTGTATTATTTTCTGGTACCTGAGCGAGCATAAACATTCTGCAAAAAAAGAATCGTTCTGCGACACGTTGTGAGTTTGTAGATCAAACACAACGTCAACACAACGAAGTATATGGGTTATATAGGGTTTAAATGGGTAACCAAAGGAATGTGCATTACAATTGACTCTAAATAATTCAACCACTGCAGCATTCAAGGAACGTAATATCTAAAAATGTACAACTTCAGCAATACTGCATCACAGGAGCTTGGTACTGTACACTATAGAGTGAGTGTGTGTATGTGTGTGTGTGTGTGTGTGTGTGTGTGTGTGTGTGTGTGTGTGTGTGTGTGTGTGTGTGTGTGTGTGTGTGTGCGTGTGCGTGTGCGTGTGTGTGTGTGTGTGTGTGTGCGTGCGTGCGTGCGTGTACACGTATATCGTTGGTGTTGGGAGAAACCTTGTATGTCCATTATGTCTTTTGATGTTTTTTCATAAATTAATGCCCTACTTCATCATAAGCGTCACACAAATGTAGTGAAAATAGCAGATCTACAAGAACACAGCGCCTGGCGTTGCGAGATGTTGTGTGCTTGTAGATCGGCGATTTTCACTATTTTAACTTATTTAAAAAATAATTATTTAAAAAGGAACGTTTTTGGACATAGCCTACATGGTTTCACCCGACAGTGACAATATGTATATACTGTATGTGTATATGCATGTGAATTTGACTGCAATGCTGCAGAACGTTGCATAATTGCTCCCGTTTATTACTCCACACGCCCACAAGTACTGTGTACACGTGGACACATACATTTACATTGTTTAGTACGTCACCGTTTAGTTTTCTGCTTGACGACATCAAGCAAAAAATAAATAAATAAATAAATGAAAGGAAAGCAAAGTGGACAAAGTGCTGGATGAATTTGGAGGTCCTCCTTGACATGAAACGGTTCGAGAACTACTGGTTTAGTACAGTACGTCACCATGTTGTCAAGCAGGAAAACAAAACGAGAAAGAAAAGTGGACACAGTGCTGGAGGGAACAACGAGTCGAACAAAGTGTAGAGTTTTGTGTGTTTGTGTAAAAAGGGCCTAATTTTCTCCTGCTTGGAAAATGAGCTCTCTGGTTGCGAACTTGCGAGGCTCTTCTTCTCTGGCATTTAAAGCTGTCTGCGCAATTAACTGGAATTGGCTGACTTTTCCTCACATATTTGGAGGAGAAAGAGCAGTGGTGAAAAGTACATTTACTCAAGTACTGTAATTAAGAACAAGCATTTTTTTTTTTACTTTAACTTTTCCTGAGTAGACATTTTTATACTTCTACTCCACTACATCTCAGAGGCAAATAGTATACGTTTTACTCCACTACAGTTATTTGACAGCTTTTGTTACAAGTTACTTTGTAGATAATTATTCAAAAATGTGCATTAACCACTTAAGCCCTATTTCATACTTGGGCTGTTTGAAAATAGCTGATCTACAAGCTCACAACGCATCACTATGTGACATAGTGGCTTGTAGATCAACAATTTAAAAAAAAAAAGTATATTTTGATGCCAATACTTTTGTACATTTACTCAGGTACATTTTTTAATACAGGCCTTTTATTTGTAAAAGGTAGAAGTACCACGTCCACCACTGAGAGATAGTTAGAGACAGACAGACAGACAGACAGACAGACAGACAGACAGACAGACAGAAAGACAGACAGACAGACAGACAGACAGACAGAGAAAGAAAAGTAAAAGGCAGGAGCTAACTTTAAAAGCAGCAGCAATAAAGTGAGCTGTGGAATGGGGCTGTTAGAGCAGAGCAAGGTAATTGAAGTGCGTCAGCCAGCCAGCCAGGCCCAGATGCCATAATGACATGTTGTTTTCCTACCTATAAAGTCATCTCTCCTCTCTCTCTGCTCGCTCCTGTCCTTTTCTTTTTTTTACTCCCTCTGTCCTTATATAGTCTTGCCTGTCAGAGTCAACAAATCAAAAGTGCTAACCAGACACTTCAAACGAAAGAATCTGGATGTCATATACAGTACAGTAGACCTCCTGTTTGTCTATAGAACGAAGTAGGGTTTCCCAAACCTTTTAGCTCGAGTCCCGACTAGGCATGTAACGATTTATCATAAATCGATTCACATCGATTCAAACTGGTGACAATTTAAATTGATTTAATAAAAAATGTATCGCGATGCAAACTGCAATTACAGTGTCCTCAGTTGCATCTTCACAATGAGATGTCTAACATTTTTTAGAGCAAGTGAAGTTATATAGGGTACAGGGAATTACCATTTGCTTCTAAGCGATACAAGATCAAAGCTGATTTACTGTCTGAACCTTTTTCAGGCCAAGGACCCCCTAGCTGAGAGAGAGATGAAGCAGGGACCCCCTCTATGTCTATATTGTATAACATTGTGTTTCAGATTAAACTTTTGTTTTACTTGACCTGCTCTTTTTTCCCTCTACACCAACTCTCTTTGCCAAAAATAGCCGATCTACAAGCTTGTTGTGAGCTTGTAGATCGGCTATTTTTTGGCTAAAGTTCTCCTCAGAAACGGGATGCTAGGGATCTAGCTCTATAGATCTATCTATCTATCTATCTTAGGCGTCTGTAATGTGTGTGTGTGTGTGTGTGTGTGTGTGTGTGTGTGTGTGTGTGTGTGTGTGTGTGTGTGTGTGTGTGTGTGTGTGTGTGTGTGTGTGTGTGTGTGTGTGTGTGTGTGTGTGTGTGTGTGCGTGTGTGTGTGTTTGTGTGTTTGTGCATGCATGAGACTACAGTATAAACTGTAGCATTGTTTTGCACTGTGCATGCATGCCTGTTTCGCACCTACACATACAGTATGCAGTGTTATATTCATACAGTCTGCAGAGTGACTGACTGAGTGGCGACAGATGTCTTTGTGTAAAGCGTTGGGTTGGAATGTCAACAGCAGCATTCATGGTGTAATCCTAATGTCTCTGTGATGTGCTAGCACACCACAGCGCTGCAGCGGAGCACACACACTCATTTGGCTTGAATCCATTAAGACCGGTAACGCATCTGTGTCATTTTAAGATGTCTTTGGCTATTCAAAAATAGCAGATATACAAGCTCATAGCACGGCCCCCCCAAGCGGCATTTGTAGAATCCCCAAGCAAAGATTTGAGTTAAAAATGTTCGCTTTAAAAATATACATATATTCAAAGTTCAAGGTTAATTGTGAGGAAGTTATCAAGTCAGTAACAGGATCTCAGCGGTGCAAGAAGTACTCGGTTATTCTGCTCCAAGTTAAGGTCTGTTTTCATTCAACATTGTAATTGAGTAAAAGTGCAAAAGTATCGGCATCAAAATATTACTTAAAGTACCAAAATAAAACCATGGCTCGTACTCTCACAGAGTTATGGGGGTCAGATAATAATGGCCTAATAATAATGCATAACGAATTGGAAATGATAAAGTTTGAGAACCCGTCTGTCTGTCTCTCTGTCTGTTTATCCGGGGATAATCTCGCAAACCGCTGGACCGATCAACGCATTCTTTTTCCACATATGTTTCATATTTTTGTGAAATATTTTAACTTTAATTTCATAAAGGAGGTCAGTTATTATTCTGCACAGCGGTCAGGACGGGGCTTGAAACCTTTCCCAGTATGATTGACGTCACAGACCGTGGCCACATGAAGACGCACATCCACATGGGAGCTATACGCCGGTATTGTTCCTTGTTTTATTGACAATACACAATAAAATATGTCTACTGCGGTGGTTCTCAATTTTTTTCATGCCAAGGAAGGACCCCCAAATTGATATTCGTTTGGCCACGGACCTCCCATCTGAAAATGTTTTGTGCCCGGGACCAGAGAAGAATTTGTGTTGAAAAATGCCCATATATGGTCATACGCATACAGTATATGGGACCGACCGACTTCAAACTCGGGACGCGCATCATCAAGAGAGAGGGCGGCGCCCGGGGTCAACTCTGATTTCTGATTTGCCGGCGGTTGTCCAGAACCACGGATCCGACTGATATTCCCATATATAGGCCAATCCAACAGATATGGCCATATACAGTATGGGTATACCCATATATGGGCATATACTGATGACATCAGGGATCTCCATACATGGGCATAACGGGACAAACTGGTACAACAGGTACTCTGACAACAGGTACAAGAGTTATATTGCATATACGGTAACCGGGTGGGGCGTGCATTCCTTTCGATAAGATTTGCGGCTCCAGAGCTACAAATCCTACATTATGGGGGTCCGCTTGGCCTAATGAAGATCAAAGTGGGGGTCCTTGAAATGAAAAAAAAAGGCTGAGAATCGCTGGTGGAGAGCAGCTCACTAGAGAGAGAGAGAGAGAGAGATTTACCATACCTTACCTTAGAGGTACTAGACAGTACAGTATGGTCACCATGGGAATAGACCACATGATGATGAGCATAATCACTGCAATTACTGGAGCTCAGTGGTTAGCACTGTTAGCTTACAGCAAGAAGGTCCGAGTTCAAATTCGAATCACGGCAGGCTGATGTGTGTGGCCGTTTGCATGTTCTCCCTGTTCTCAGTATGGTATCCTCTCACAGCAAAATAAATGCATGCTAATGTAGGTACTATAGGGACTCCAGTCCTGCCAGTGTCCTTCACCAAGGTGAAGTGTGCTGCACTGTGGCTGCTCACTGCTCCTTAAAAAGGAATAGTTCACCCCAAAAAAATACTTATTTTTTCTATCAATTACACACCCCATGAAGCTTTGAATTCACGGAGATCTTTTGGTTTTTGACGCATTCCTGAGCCAATAATTTCATGTTTTCCTTTTTCAGTTTATCTCACTTTGTATGTCTATATTAAGAAAACAACTATTATATATCTTTTTAAAATATTTTATTGGGTCTGGAGTCTCTAAATACACAACGCACAACTGCAGGTCTGGAGGACAGATGCAGGATTAGGGGGGAGGGGGTCGCCTATAATGGCAACCAGTATATGACCCATACATCTTCACTGTCTCAAAATATCTCCCATGTATCTCAACAACAAATACAACCTAAGAGGGTAATACACCGGGTTGCCAGATCTGCTTATTATAATTTCCCCGTAAGATTTTATTTGAAAATAGCCGATCTACAAGCTCACAACGCGTCGCATCGCGACGCGTTGTGAGCTTGTAGATCTGCTATTTTCAAATAGCTGATGTATATGTTGAAGTGCTCATGTGGCCCATAGTCGCTTCTTTTGGGCTGGCTTTCCTAGACCTGGTTGCTTGTTTCTCTCACAGAATCTGGCAACACTGGTATTACACCTTATGTCCGTGGTTTTGTAGCAAAGGTCAGGTACCCGGTGTGGCCTGGCATTTCCCTGGCGGGCGTGGCGGTCTTACAGGTGACTGAGGGGAAGTCGGGGCCAGATGAGGATGTCGGGGCTTCTTCCTCCTTTTGGGGTTCCGACGGGGACCGGGTCTCCGCCGAGACGGAGGAGGAGGGGTTGGGCCCGAAGTCGGGGAGCGGCAGGGCGACGGTGCGCACGTCGTGGACGCGCAGCAGGACCTCCATGGTGCTGACCTCCTCAAAGCCCAGCTCGTACAGGGCCAGACACGTCCTCTGGACCTGCTCGATACACGGGGAGAAGGAGCACACGCGACCACCTCCTCGTCTCTTCAGAGAAGCCTTTGCGTGTCCTACGGCCTCCCAGGGACTGGGGATGTCCAGGAAGACGGCATCGGCCACACCGGTGACGCCAAACCCCTCTTTACACGCGTCCCGGTTCCTGACGGTGACCAGGTGACCCACGCGGTGCTCCCGGAACTCCTCGGCGACCTTCTCCGCCCGCCGCTGGTGGAACTCCACCGTGTGGAGGTGGCCCGTTGGAGCGATGGTCCGTAGGATGGCGTGGGACAGAGACCCGCTGCCCGTGCCCGACTCGCAGACGACGGAGCCGGGTTTCAGCTCGAGCATCATGGTGATGTTGGCGATGTCGGTGGTGTAGAGGATCTGCGTGCGATGGGGCAGGTTGAGGGTCCACAGCTCCGGCGTGGGGTGCAGCACGTGCACCCAGCCACCCTTGCTGCACGTGACCTTTGACCCGTAGCGCTGGCCTATCAGATCTGTGGAATGGCGGATGGCGCCGTAGCGCGTCTGTGTCTGGGCACCTCGCCGTACCTTCACTGGCATCATGTTCTCATGGCTCACGTGGATGATGGCCACATCCCCGTCCTGAATACGATCCGAGTACTCCACAAAACTCATGCCGAGTGTTGGTTCTCTCCAACTGCAAGGGTACAATGTGGACTTGTTGTCACGCGACGTTCACACAGCGGAGGAGGGACGCACTGATCTACAAACCATCATGCATATATTGCGGGCACAAAAGGAGGCATGCCCATGTATGGGCATATACTGATGACATCAATATGTGGTCATGAAAGGGACAAGGACTCCCAGATACAAAGATCTCCATATCCCTATATGGGCGTATCGGTCGGATCGGCGGTGCAACATAGCAGTGTTGATTTCGTCGACTAAAACTATGACGAAAAATGTTAGTAGATGTATTAAAAATGTTAATATATTGACAATGTCGTCAACAAATAAAAACTAGACTAAAATGTTAGGAAGGGACTAGTGGAGAAGAGATCCAGTAGAACTAAAAGACAAGTCATCTTATGCTTGGTTGCGCTCGGGTGTTGCGCTCTGAAAATAGCAGATCTACAAGCTAATAACACGTCGTAGGTCTGCTATTTTCAGCATGCAACCAAGTGTAAAATCAGCCATTACGACGCCATCACAGCCCACCAAAATACATTTTTGTCAACTAAATCAACTGTAGTTTTAGCCGACTAAAATCCTATGATATTTAGTCGACTGAAACTAGACAAAAAATAAAACATTTCACATGACTAAAATATGACTAAAACTAAAATGGATGGATATTCAAAAGACTATGACTAAAACTAAATGAAAATGTGTTGTCAAAATCAACACTGCGACGTAGGTGTTCGGGCCGTGTAGATGTGAGTCTAGATGTGAGGCTGCATAGCAGCCCCAACCTCTTGTGAAATCAAAACCCCGTCAGTCTGCCTGCATAGGAAAATCCAGAGTTGTGTTATCGTGTTTACCGGTAAACCTGATATGTACTGTATGCATACACAAGAGTTGAAATTTACCATATCCTTTTTAGTTCATTGTCATCGTTTGAGGTCGTTAGTTTTGACTTTGTTCTTTTTTTGTTCGCCCTTTGTTGTTGGCCACTAACCTTTAACCTGGCCATGTGATTGCATGCTTGTGGATGGGACTGGACAGTGTTGTTGCCTCTTTGTGTGATGCTTTCCTCATTTTAGATCCCACAAGATCCTGTGGAATCTTAAAAAAGGAACTGAATGGACAGCTAGACAAAACATGAAACTTTTTTTTCTTTAGACCGTGTCAGATGGTTCACCACTTAAGCCCTATTCTGGCTTATGACAATAGCAAAAACAGCCTATTTACAAGCTCACAACGTGGTGCGTTGCGCCACGTTGTGTGCTTGTAGATCGGCTGTTTTGACATTTTTGTAAGATTTCAGCTGTAATGACATGCCCAAAACAGGGACGCCAGGTTCAAAGTATTAACCATTATCCAAGTCCGATGCTGCCAACTGACCACAGCGCAGCTGTCCAGAGGAAGGTCAGACGGTCATCATCAACCACAGTGACACACGCGTGTCCACCAGATCACCTCGACACAAGCTATTAGGCATCATCATCATTACCACTAATTAGCGGTACGCTTCCGATGGGAGGCGGTCAAGCACATGGCATGATGCACGGGTCATCTATCCTGAGTGAACAGACCAAGAAGACAGCAGTGTTGACAGATTTTGTGAGAGAAATAAGCAACCAGGTCTAGGAAAAGAAGCCCAACAGAAGCAACTAGGCCACATGAGCACTTATATATCTTCGTATACATCGGCTATTAGAACAACGCCTGTTCCCACGGCACAATGCGTCGCAACGTGAAAGCTTGTAGATCTGCTATTTAAAAACAAACAAAAAAACAAATAAAATGTGGAAGATTTGGACGATTTTTGAAACATTCTAACAACACAAATCTGGTACGGGGCTCCCTGGCACAAGATCTTTTCATTTTTAGGGTTATGGACAAATAGGCTACATATTAATTTGGGGGTCCATGACATGAAAATATTTGAGAACCACTTGTTTAAACAATAATTAAAACATTTGGAAGCAAGCCCAAATAAGCAACTACACTTTAGAAACAAGCCCAAAAAACGCAACCCGCAACTATCAATATTTACAATTGACTTGAAAAAGAAGGCCAAATTGCTTATAATAGCAGACATAGCAACACTGGAAGGCAGTCAGCTGCTATAGCTGACTGTCTTTTCTGGAAGCACTTTCTGAAACAACCTGCATAGCCTCCAGGCCTGTCCAAGGTTTTTATAGTTAAGGGACCACTTCAGCCACTTCAGCCATTTTCAACATATCTTCATATAATTGGTCCTCACTAATAATATAATAATATAATGCTCATTATAAGATGGCACCATTTCCGTCTACTCGGTCTGTGTCTCAGAGGAGGGCTGTGGACAGTTCAGAGACCCGCCTACCAGTGACATAATCGATGGGGAATCCAAGCTTAAAAAATCGTGGGATAAAAATGTAAGAAAAAAAAAAAAAAAAAAAAAGCATGCCATGACACAGATCACAAATCAGGTGTTAAGTGTCATGTCAACTCCGGTCCAACTTTTCAGGATTAAAATTAAAAAGTAGCAAAAGTAACAGAAAGCTCAAAACGTGTCGCTTTATGCCACGTTTCGAGCTTGTAGATCTGCAACTTTTGATGCTTTCGTGTGACGCTGTAGTATGATCAAGTAGGGCGTTAATTTACTAAAAAACACAAAAAGTGAAAGGGCGCCTTGCACTGGTGGAGTGCTGACAGTCAGTGGGTGTGGGCGACACTGGGAGCTCTGGGCGCTGTGGTTTCCCTCAGGGCCTACCCTCCTCTTCCTGTGTCTCACCAGAGGTTGCTTCTGTGTCACGTCGTCGCTTCCTTCTGTCAAGCATCTATCTCATTGTGGGTTTCTGTACAGTAGCTTGTTTGGCTTCTTCCTCTCAGAAGATAATGCGGTTTTGGGCTGACAGCCCTCCACCACCCCATCCCGGTTTGCCGTCTCTCCGGCTGTCATCGCTCCATTATGAGGTTGTCATCTACATAGTTCAGTGGTTCTCAACCTTTTTTTCATTTCAAGGACCCCAGGGTGATATGCATTAGGACATGGGCCTACATTTTATAAAAACACAAACCATATTCATGCTCTATCTTTCTGTATCAAATTCACAGTGTCAAATCTACAATTTGTATTTTAGGCTATTGGAGCCTACACAGTAATGGATATATTGATTATGATAGAGGACAGAAGATTATTATTGAAAGAATAAAATAGAAAGTTATGTTCCAAGTTGTTGTAGTTGTTTCTGTTGTACAACAGTGTCAAGTATAAACTAGGGCTTAAGTGGTTAATCATACTAATCAAATTAGTCAACAAAATAAAAAAAATATTTTTGGCATCAATTCATTGATTTATATTTAACTAAAAAAATCACACCCAGTGTGAAGTGGGCGGTGTCTTGCTAGCTAATCACAATACTGGGCTACTGGGCTCACAGTGATGGAAGTGATTCACTTAAAAAAAAACATAGATGTGTTTTAGAAGTGTGCGCGCGTATTTATAGGGCTATGCACATGTGTCATGTGTTTCTAGCCAATCACAGTCCTGAATAGAGTCATGGTGGCCAATCACGGTGCAGGGTTAGGGGGGTACACTGGTGGCCAATCACAGTGCGGGGTTGGGGGGGTGCAAATTCCAAACCTCACTTATAGGGGCGGTTGCACCGCCCAAAAAATACTTTATGAATTCATTTAAAAAATGTGCTGATACATGGCTAGATGGCCCCCCTTGTCTGGGTCTATGCCCCTGCTTAGCCACCTGATTCACATTGTTCTAGGCATGCCAATATCACAGTTAATATCACAGTTTAACATTTTAATAAAAGACATATGTTAATCACTTGTACCCTGGCATCCCTATTTGCGCATGACCATATATGGGCATAGCCATCGGATCTGTGGCTCTGGACATCCGGATCTCCATATATGCCTAAATTGTTTGAGTCTTGATGTCAGAACGTGTCAATATTTGTCCATTTTGTTTTACATAGGAAAAAAACATGCACTTTCCTTTAAAAAATATTGAAGATGATAGGATGTATCCTATCAAACCATGCAGTGAATGTTGTGTAAACGTTGTGTAAGGACTGTGTGTGGAGTCATAATAGTACAGCAGCTCTGACCGTGACCGTGCATGAGAATGACTCGCACTGCGTTTCAATAAACACAAAGCTTTATTTGTGCGTACCAGTTGTTTTCTAGTGTGTGTGTGTGTCAACCTGAACCAGCTGCAGCGTTCTGTTCTTCACAAGCTGCTGCAGCCACCATGGCGTTGCTTCAGAGCTACTGTGAGGCCAACTCCTCCATCTCCCGGACGTGGGTGGACCGCGGCATCGCCCCCTGCTCCTACTTCACCCTGGTGCCCTCCGTGCAGCTCTTCCTGGCCTTTCTCCTGGGCACCGTGCACTGCGTCTGCTACCGGCGCCACGGCACCGCCATGGAGCCCAAGTGCGTCCCGCGCTCCCGCCTCTACGGCCTCCAGCAGGCCCTCTCCGGCCTCCTCCTGCTCCAGTTCGTGGGAGGGATGCTGTGGCGGGCGGCAAGTGGAGGGGAGCTGCCCGGCTACGTGGTCTTGTACGGCTGTTTCTCGGCGCTGGGCTGGGTCTGGGCCGTGGCCCTGCTCAGGGTGGAGAGACGCAGGGTGCTGGTGATGGACCGCACCCGAGGACACAGCGCCGCTCTGCTGCTCTTTTGGGCCCTGGCCTTCTGCGCAGAGAACCTGGCCTTCGTCTCGTGGTTCAGCCCTCACTGGTGGTGGGCACTGGGAGACCCGCAGCAACAGGTCCACTTTGCTCTGTGGTCGATGCGTTACCTCGGCACCGGCACACTCTTCTTCATCGGTCTGAGAGCTCCCGGGTTGCCGCGGAGACCACACATGCTGATAATCAATGAAGACGAGCGCGATGTCGAGCATGACGGACAGGCGCCGCTGGGTGGGGCCGAGGAGAACCAGTCTACCTGGCAGGGCTTCAGACGGAAGGTCCGTCTGCTGCTGCCCTACATGTGGCCCCGGGGCAAGCGTTTCCTCCAGCTGCGGGTCCTGCTCTGCCTGTGTCTGCTGGGAGCCGAGAGGGCCATCAACGTCTTCGTGCCCATCTACTACAAGAATATAGTGAACAAGCTGACGGATGGAAGCAGCTGGAACACTCTGGCCACCACCGTGTGCATCTACGTCCTGTTCAAGTTCCTGCAGGGTGGAGGGGCAGGCGCGTCCGGCTTTGTCAGCAACCTGCGCTCCTTCCTGTGGATACAGGTGCAGCAGCACACCAACCGCGTGGTCCAGCTGCGTCTGTTCGGCCACCTGCACTCCCTGTCGCTCCGCTGGCACCTGGGCCGCAAGACCGGCGACGTCCTGAGGAGCATCGACCGCGGAACCTCGTCCATTAACAGCCTGCTCAGCTACATCGTGTTCAGCATCTTCCCCACCATCGCAGACATCGTCATCTCAATCATCTTCTTCATCACTTACTTCAATGCCTGGTTCGGCCTCATTGTGTTCGTCTGCATGGCCCTCTATCTCACACTGACCATCATCATCACTGAATGGAGAACAAAGTACAGACGGGACATGAACATCCAGGACAACAACGCCAAGTCCAAGGCTGTGGACTCCCTGTTAAACTTTGAGACGGTGAAGTACTACAATGCAGAGAGCTACGAGGTCAGCCGCTTTGAGGATGCTATCCTCAAGTACCAGATATCAGAATGGAAAACACAAGCCTCCCTGGCCTTCCTCAACCAAACCCAGAACCTGGTCATCGGATCTGGACTGCTGGCCGGCTCCTTGCTCTGTGCCTACTTTGTCACAGAAGGAAAGCTTCAGGTTGGAGACTTTGTTCTGTTTGGTACGTACATCATCCAGTTGTACACGCCCCTCCACTGGTTTGGAACCTACTACAGGATGATCCAGAATTCATTCATTGACATGGAAAGCATGTTCAAACTGTTTGAGGAGGGCGAAGAGGTGAGAGATGATATAAACGCAGGCAACCTTCTCTACACACTGGGAAAAGTGGAATTTGAGAATGTCTTCTTCAGCTACACTAGCGGGAAGGATATTCTGAAGGACGTGTCTTTTACTGCGCATCCGGGACAGACAGTAGCCCTGGTGGGACAGTCGGGGTCCGGCAAGAGCACCATCATTCGTCTGATCTTCCGTTTCTATGACGTCCAGGGAGGCTGCATTCGCATCGACGGCCAGGACATATCCAAGGTGAAGCAGATGTCTCTGCGGTCCCACATCGGCGTGGTCCCTCAGGACACCGTACTCTTCAACGACAACATCCGCGACAACATCCGCTACGGACACATCGGCGCCTCGGACGGCGAGGTGGAGCAGGCCGCAATCGCCGCCGACATCCACGATAGGATCCTGGCCTTCCCCGAAGGCTACGACACCCAGGTGGGGGAGAGAGGTCTGAAGCTGAGCGGAGGTGAGAAACAGAGGGTGGCCATCGCCAGAACCATCCTCAAAGCTCCACGGATCATCCTCCTGGATGAGGCCACGTCGGCGCTCGACACGCAGACGGAACGCAACATCCAGGCTTCTCTGGCTAAAGTGTGTGCCAACCGCACCACCGTGGTCGTGGCTCACAGGTTGTCGACCGTCATTGGAGCGGACCAGATCCTGGTTGTCAACGAGGGCCAGATAGCAGAGCGAGGAAGACATGACGAGCTGCTTGCCAAAGGCGGTCTGTATGCTGACATGTGGATGAAACAACAGACACAGGACACTGACTCGGCTTCGGACACGGAGAGCAAAGACGTCTGAGAAACTACAGCCGCCATCGGCGTCTGTAAGCTGCCACCAACACCACTGATTGGAGGAGATTGTGCCAACGGCGGCAGGGTGGCATTTAATTTAATGCTCTCCCCTCCGTAGAACTCTTTAATTTCTGACTCTAAAGTGTATGAAGTTGATACACAAGAACTCTCGGATCACTTTGTAAAGTGTGTGTGTGTTGGTGTTTCTCGCTTATGTCATGACAGATCAAGGAAGCAGCACTTCCTTGAAGCAGTACTAACAGAGCTGCTGCTTTTTTCCTCAAAAAAGTTGGATGAACAATAAAACTTTGGTAGAGGTTTGGGTTGTGTTAACAACCCATGGTGTTAACTCCAAATGTTGGTGAGATGCCTTCAATGGTTGCTCCGTAGATTTTAGTGTGACTTTGAGACCTTCTTCACAGTGAAACTCAACGGGGAGACTATTTTAGATCATACACAATGAAAGTGTCATTGTGCAATAAACTGTCTTTGCACTGTAAATATCTGTGGTAAGTTAACACTTGCAGGTATTATGAATGATAGATAGTTTTTTTTTCCTGTTTTGTTAAATATTGGCCGTGATATGTGGTTGACACTCTGGTCCAGGTTAGAGGGAAGTTAGAGGGAAGTGGCAGATCTACAAGCTCAGAAGCGCCGCGTTTCGACCATAAATATATATATATATATATATATATATATATATATATATATATTATATGTATGTATGTACACCAGACGTAAGATGTAAGATCTACTCACTCACTTGTTGATTGGCTATTTTCGCTATATTAATCGTACAAAGAAGTAGGCTTAAGTGGTTAAGAAAATCCCCCACCTCAGTTCTTTGTTTACAATTGGAACCCTGCAGGCAGCCAGAAATGTGTGAGTTGACCTTCAGTTTGTGTCTTGGTGTTCTAATACTACTGTACCTGTCCCTGTAGCCTTCCTCAGACAAAAGGTCACTTCTTTCTCTTTACTGAATTATTTACTGCCCTGAGAATGCTTGTGACCGTGCCTGTTTGTGGGTTCATGACGTGTGTGTGTGTGTGTGTGTGTGTGTGTGTGTGTGTGTGTGTGTGTGTGTGTGTGTGTGTGTGTGTGTGTGTGTGTGTGTGTGTGTGTGTGTGTGTGTGTGTGTTTGTGAGTGTGAGTGTGAGTGTGAAGGAGAGGGAGAGTAGCATCTTTGACATTTTGTTTGTTTCTGTAAAGCCTCGCTGCCCATATTTTGTGCAATCTTCTCAAGGGAAAGCTTTCCCATTTCACTATCTTATCTCATCTGACTTGTCTTTTGTTATTGGTGTGTCTTTTCCTTGAATCGTAAAACAATTTAAAAGCTTGTATCTGCTTGTCTCCCCTGTCATTCCCTACCTGTCCAGCAGATGTCACCTTTGCCTTGTCCTATTGCCTGTGTCATCATCGCCTGTATTGGTTACACCTGTGCTGTGTCACCTGTGGCCTGTCTCACTTGCTAACCCCGTTGGCATCTGTTCATTAATTTAGCAACAGTCGCATCACTCGCTAGTTTGTGCGAATAAAGTGCACATGCTGGAGGTACAAACAAACAAGACTTGGAGGTGCTTCTTTGTGGATTTAATTGTGCATTGGATTTTGGCCACACCCCCACATGCCTGTATGTGTCTCTCAAAGAATTCCACTGTTGTCCTCCTCCGTTGTCCTGGTGATCTGTGAATGTCTCTCAGGTGAGCACCCCCCCCCCCCCCCCCAGATTTGCTGGGGGGATCCATACCTCTGCGTTTGAGCTGCTCCTCTCGTCATTAATTGTTATGGCTGGTGGGGAAATGTTTTGCCTCTGCTGAGAGAGGGAGAGAGAGAGAGAGAGAGAGAGAGAGAGAGAGAGAGAGAGAGAGAGAGATCGGTGGCAGAAGAAGGACGAACGATTTTTGCAGATGTAGTAGTTAGTGTTGACAGACCTGGATAACCGCATATGGCCTCATTATCTCCTCTTTTGCAGTATACTATATATCTTACTTAACACTGTCCCTAATGTCCTGTATGATCCCTCACTTTATTATCGAGGCCATAGCCTATAGCAGCAGCGTTCTAATACACGTAATCACAGCGATACTTTAACATTTTAAGTCCTGCAACTCAGTCCACTTGCATTTGCATACAGTAGGACATGAACTTGTATACAAATGTACTGTATTTGTGATCCAACCATCTCTCCTCAGTAAAGTACAAATACCTTAAAATTGTACTTAAGTAAATGTGCTTAGTTACTTTCTACCACTGCGTATCACTATAGTAATACTCATGTATGTGTAGGAAACTGCACACTAAATGACAAACCAACTTAACTCTAGGAACAGAAACGAGGGGTTGTGATGCACACGACTATCCCCATATCACTCATGGTTTCCCTCAAATTCCTAAGTATTTAATGAGTAATAAGTGTTGTGCTATAAAAATAGATGATTGAATTAGCATAAATCCCCCTCCAACGCATTCCCCAAGGCAAATGATAACACAATATCTTAATGCAGGGGAAATCCCTCCTTAGTCACTAATGGCCTGGGAACCACATTACTTTTATCTGTCTTCTTTTTTCTTAAATTATTTTTTGGGTAACTGAGTGGGTATAGGGTGCCAGGTTTGATTCCCAGCCGGCTGGACCATTTTCTGCCTGTCACTCCCCTATACTCTCTCTCTCTCTCTCTCTCTCTCTCTGTGTTTCCTGTCTCCCGACACTGTATCTATCAAATAAAGGCTCAGAAAAGCCACAAAAAAAAAAGCATTTCTGCTTTATTATGATAGAGAGAGCCTGGGAGCTACAATACTTTTATCTTCCCTCTTTGTTTTATATATTACTATTTTCAGCATTTCGGCTTATTACGCAAGAGACAAGCGAGTACAGAGAGAGGGGGGATGATAGCAAAGTGCCTTGGGTTGGATTTGGCCCCAGGCTAGCCGCAGGAAAGAATACAGCCTTAATTATGTGGTATGTGCTTTTACCAGGTGAGCCAAAGTCTCTGATAACATGTAGGCATGAATGCTGCATTGGTGAATATGACATTGGTTGTAAACACTTCAGTTGTTAGGTTAAGGGACATTAAACTTGATTTATAGGCAAACGTTTGGCAAACAGTCGTGAAAATAGCAGCTGATACAAGCTAACGCGTCGCATGATTGGGACGCCTGGGGGATCAAAGTGGTTAAAGTTATATTGTCTCTGTCGGGTGGAAACCTTATATTATGTCCAAAACTGTTACTTTTTAGGATTCAAATGAAAAAATAACAAAAGTAGCCGATCTACAAGCTTGGAGATGAAAAGGCTTCTGCTCCGACAGAAGCAAAATGATAGGGTTCTCTGATCGAGTAAAGACAATGACATCACTTCAATATCGTTCTTCTGTTACCGACTGTAATGCACCCGCTTGTGATACCCTGTTGCCACTACACAACAACATCTTATTTACTGTGTACTCCCTATCGCTATCTGTATCCTTACATGAAACCTGATCTGTGTTATTACCTTTTTCAAAGAGGATTTATCCTATAATTAAACAAGGAATAGTCAGACTAAACACACACGCACACACGCACACACTCCACTGTGTGGCTAGAAAGTGCACATATTATATAGCACACATACCATTCAGAGTCAAATATAGTCACAATGCAATGTCATCATAACTGCATGTGGCAACTGTTTAGGCTTATCATTTCTCCACATGTCATGTGAAACCATAAACATACTGTATGCCTTCCTTCCTGTAAAAAGAAGCAAGACTAATTTTGTCATTATATGGATACAAAGTGTATCCATATAATCAAGAGGGTTAATTTGTCGCTCACTCATACAGGTAGGCTACAATCAGTGAATTGTTGGTGTGGCATTCTTTTCTATATCTTTTCTTTATAGTATTTCTACAGTATATGTCCTACAGCATTGGTTCTCAAAGTGGGGTACGGGGACCCCCAGGGGTACTTGAGGCGGTTCCAGGGGGTCCCCAGCTAAATGATGGATAGGAACCAAATGGACCCTCATGGTTCTGTAACTCTGAGAGTTAAATTAACATTGATTTTACAATATGAATTGGGGTCCCAGAGATAGAAATGCCATTAAATGGGGGTCCATAGCCTAATGCATGTCAAACTGGGGGTCCTTGAAATTAAAATGGTTGAGAATCACTGCTAGAACCGTAAAAATCTTCTCTTATGGGGGTCCCTGGCTTATCTTTTCAAATGGGGGTCCGCGGGCTAATAAGTGTCAATTTGGGGGTCCTTGACATGAAAACGTTTGAGAACCACTGTCCTACAGCATCAAGTTCTAAACATCCTCTACATGTTTTTGTCTAAAATATGAACTGTTCTGTAGTGATTTGGTTTTGTGTTTGTAAAGACTATCTTATCAATCTAGTACTATTGATAGCACCACCTGGTGGAACCACTGAGAAACGACAGGCAGTAGAGAGGAGATTCACCGTGATGGTCGGACAGAATCAGAGCTGGAGACACAGACCAAGAATAGTATACAGAAAAGTATTAGTACTGGTGTGACAGAGGCTTGCACTCAGTGTTGCCATGTCTGCTTATTAGAAGCGACGTTGGGCTTGTTTTTCTATAAAGTCGCTTGTAAATATTGGTAGTTGCGGGTTTTTGGGCTTGTCTCCTAATGTTGTGGACATTTTCACGTCAAGCCCAGTTGTTTGCCTAGATTTCCTTAGAAAATAGCAGATCTACATTGTGAGCTTGTAGATCGGCTATTTTCAAATAGCCGATGTTGTTTGATTGATTGATTGAAATTTTTATTAGGCAAAAGAATGTAAAACAACACAGTTACATTTATAATGCTTTTGTCTAAAAGGTCCGGCCAAAAAAGTCCTTGCGGGCTTGTTTCCGTTGGGGTCCTTGAATTAATTTCATAGGCATATATAGTAGTAACCAAACAGTTCAAAAATCAACATAAGAATACAGAGGAAAAAAGATATACCATTATGTACAAAAAAGGCATGAGAAAATAAAAAAATATATACAAAAAAAGCATTATAAAATAAAATAAAAAGTATGTACAAAAAAAGGGGAGGGGGGGTCGTCTGTCTACAGGGAAACTGGTACTAGCTCCTCTTTAGGCCTCCAGAAAGATGAGGTTTTAGGGCTGTTTTGAATGAGCCCAGCGAACTGCATTTTTTGAGGGATGGGGTTAGACTATTCCATTCCTTGGTGGCTGTGCTATAGAAGGAGAATTTGCCCATGTTTGTTTTATGGGTGGGTGTTACCAGATTGTTGTTTACGCTCCCTCTAGTTTTGTGACTGTGGGTGTCACTAACTTTTTCGAGGTACTTATACAGATATGCGGGTATAGGGGGCATTTCGGGCAAATCTGCATTTACAATTTTCTTACTTCTTAATGAGACGATATGTTCTTAATTTTGGTATATATATATATATATATATATATATATATATATATATATGAGCTTATGATATTTTTGAATAGCCAAAGACATCTAAAATGACACAGATGTGTCCCCGGATTGAATAGGTTAATAGGTTATTAAGTATAACTATTAAGCATTATTTTTATGTACCATCCTCTCCCTCCTGCCCCACAACCACGCATACGGTCACCTCTTGACCTCCATTGACACCTGCTTCTTGCTAAATTATATATATATATATTTACTGCACTGTCTGGAACCCTTAGCATTTCTATTATGTTTGTGAGTACTATGTTGACAATCTGCACCTGTGGGATGGAATTGACAGCTTGTTATGTTCTCTGTTACACTTCAATTGTGTGGAGGGATCTGGAAGTTAGTCACTGCAGCAATCACCCATCATGCTGTCCTTATCGTTTTACAAAAACACAATGCTCATTGTACCTAGTATGTTCTATGCGATGATTTTACACAATGAACAACTGAGTCAATACGAATGGGAATTGTACAGTAGCCTACAGTACATAGCTGATTGAAAAAGAAAAAAAAAAGAAACAATGTGTAATTTGACTGCAGTCAAAACAGATGGAATGTCAAAGTGGAATGAGAATTGCATCTACACTATGGCAACTGTGTTTAGTGTTTTGCATGCCATGTGAACGCAATAAGAAGTGAAATAGTGTATTGGCCAAATGCCTTAATGGTGTGGGAGGTTTCGAGACACTCTCAACCACTTAAACCGTATTGTGTACTTAGTTGCCCGGAGGAGATTCCCCCAACAATCTATGCAAGCCCACCTCTTATTTTCCCTCTACACCAAATCTCTTCGATTGAAAAAAAACAAAAAACGATTCATGTCATGGGTTTGGATTAGACATTTAGAGCTGTGGTTCTAAAAGTGGGGTCCTTGGGGGGGGGAGGATTCCAGGGGGTCCCCAGCTAAAGTAGTTAATGTAGCATTACAATCGTTTTAACCACTTTATTATACATTGGCTGTTCAACAATAGCTGTTTTTGAATGTTGAAAAATTTGCCTGGCACAAAACATTTTCAGATGGCGGTCCGCGGCCGAATACGTATGATATCAATTTGGGGGTTCTTTAAAAATTCAAAATTTACTTGAGTAAAAGTACAAAAGTATTGGTATCAAAATGCACTTAAAGTACCAAAAGTAAAGGTGCTGAAATGTTTGAAAATAGCAGATCTACAAGCTCACAACGCGTCGCGATGCGACGCGTTGTGAGCTTGTAGATCGGCTATTTTCAAATAGCCTACGTATAAAATAAGGCTAAAGTGGTTAATGTATGCTTTATAACATAATAATTGATAATTGCAAAGTAACTAGTAGTAACTGACGTTTTCAAATAATTGTAGTGGAGTAAAAGTGCAATATTTGGCCTCTGAGATGTAGTGGAGTAGAAGTAAAAGTACTGACAATTGGAAGTACTCCAGTAAAGTACAAGTACCTCAAAATTGTACTTAAGTACAGTACTTGATAGACAGACGGGCAAAACATCTTGATTGCCTTAACCTGAGGAGCAGTTCATGCTGAACACCAGAGGGGGGCAGTGTAGATACAGTGTTTCTCATGTTAGATGTATAGCTCTGAGCCCTCGAGAACAGCAGTGTGTGTTGTGCAGCATCTGTTGGATAATAAAAGCAGGGGAATGATGAATATTGCATGTTCCATTCTCTCTCTCTCTCTCTCTCTCTCTCTCTCTCTCTTTGTGTGTGTATGTGTGTGTGTGTGTGTGTGTGTGTGTGTGTGTGTGTGTGTGTGTGTGTGTGTGTGTGTGTGTGTGTGTGTGTGTGCGTGCGTGCGTGTGCGTGCGTGTGCGCGTGAATGTGTGCGCGCGTGTGTGAGAGCGCCTGGTAAGCTGACTAAATGCTTTCATATGTCATGACCCTGTTAAAGATCAAAGGCATACACAGTATATTAACGTATTTGTGTTAAAGATCAAAGGCATACAGTATACAGTATATGAAAGTACGTTTCCACATCTCACACTTTGAAAGGGTGTCTATCTGTCTAACATCTGACCCCCCCACACACACACACACACACACACACACACACACACACACACACACACACACACACACACACACACACACACACACACACACACACACACACACACAGCCATCCATCAATATTTATGACCATAATAATTTACTAACTTGGATCTAGTGTAGATGCGGTAGGTCATTATCTCTGAGTGTGTGTGTGTGTGTGTGTGTGTGTGTGTGTGTGTGTGTGTGTGTGTGTGTGTGTGTGTGTGTGTGTGTGTGTGTGTGTGTGTGTGTGTGTGTGTGGGTGGGGGGGTTATATACTGTATGTAGATCAGTGGATCCCCAACCTTTTCTAGATCAGGGCCCACTTCTCAAAAAGAGTTTGTGGCTTTTTACTTTAAGTTCGTATTTATCGGCATCACAATGAATGAAAACTAACTTTTCACGAAAAAAAAGAAAGAAAAAAAAACATAATTTTTTTAACATGAATAGTTTTTTTTATATAGTTATGTTATCAATCCAGTCAGTGTTATGCTAATTATTTGGGGGCCCACCCACTTATAATATCCTGATGGCCCACCACCATGCAGTGGACTCTGTCTGACCCCCTTGGCAACTAGCCTATAGCAACAACACACATTGGGGTTGCGAATAAGCATAAATCAGGCATAAGTCGTTTGTGCGTGTACATGTGTGTGTGTGAGAGAGTATATGAGCATGCCACAGCGCAGCGCCTCTGTTGCTGTGTATCCTCCACAGTCGAGCCCCCAGGGCCGTAGATAAAAAAGCATGACGCTCCATAAACCTCCATGCATGCACACACACACACACACACACACACACACACACACACACACACACACACACACACACACACACACAGTGTGTACTGTTACTCAATGATGGAAAAAGTACTCAGATATTTTACTTAAGTAAAAGTATCAATAATGCAAAATAGTAGAAGTCGGGAATTTACAATTTACTTGAGTAAAAGTACAAAAGTATTGGTATCAAAATGTACATGAAGTACCAAAAGTAAAGTACTAAAATGTTTGAAAGTAGCAGATCTACAAGCTCACAACGCGTCGCGATGCGACGCGTTGTGAGCTTGTAGATCTGCTACTTTCAAATAGCCTATGTATGAAATAAGGCTAAAGTGGTTAATGTATGTTTTATAACATAACAATTGATAATTGCAAAGTAACTAGTAGTAACTAAAATGTTCAAATAATTGTAGTGGAGTAAAAGTACAATGTTTGCCTCTGAGATGTAGTGGAGTAGAAGTAAAAGTACTGACAATTGGAAATGCTCCAGTAAAGTACAAACACCTCAAAATTGTACTTAAGTACAGTACTTGAGTAAATGTACTACACCACTGCTGTTACTGTAGCTACCCAATGCGCGCGCGCGCACACACACACACACACACACACACACACACACACACACACACACACACACACACACACACACACACACACGCACTAGCTACTGTACTAGCTGCACAATGTTGACTGTAAAACTGTAATACTGCAGCTCTGGGCCACTAGCGCTCATTTGGAGGGCAATAAAACAGCCTGTTGCTTCATCCTGTAAATCTCTTATCTTCCCATGGAGAATGACGGTGTGTGTGTGTGTGTGTGTGTGTGTGTGTGTGTGAGTGTGTGCATGCGCGTGCGAGTGTGTTTGTATTACTATACTTATGAGGACCAAACGTCCCCACAAGAATAGTAGAATATGAGAAAAAGATGTTGTGAGGACCATTGTCTTGGTCCTCACAAGAGAAATTGTTATTTTATTGGTGAAAAAATGTTTACTATTAGAAAAAGATTCAGGTTGGGGTTACCTTTAGAGGTTAGGTTTAGGGGGATGGGGTTTGATTTTCCCCTATTTTATACTTAGTTGTGCGGCGATGTCAAACACCGGAAAATAGACGATCTACAAGCTCACAACGTGTCGCAGCGCGACACGTTGTGAGCTTGTAGATCTGCTATTTTTCGGCTTTAGACTTGCGGTTAAAAATGCCCCCAAAAATATAATAAATCAATCATAAAATCGGCTTCCTAAAATGTTGATGACCTCACAAGTATAGTAATACAAACGTGTGTGTGTGTGTGTGTGTGTGTGTGTGTGAGAGAGAGAGAGAGAGAGAGAGAGAGAGAGAGAGAAAGAGAAAGAGAGAGAAGTATCGATTTTAAGAGCCTGTGTGGACGTGTGAACAAGATTCAGCATGTGTTGTGGAGGAATGCGAAAGGGAGAACATTTTAACCTGTCATGCCCTTCCAAAAAAGAAAGAAAAGAAGAAGCTATTTGGAAATAGACACCTCAAGAACACACTCCACATGTTGGCAAACACATGCACATACACACCAAACATTGGCACGTTAAAGCTTAAACACGGGTCCAGAGCTGTGTGCTTGTTCAGTGGCACACACTACTGTAATATCCTCAATGTTTAATGTATCCATTTGTAACTCTTGAGAGTGAACGAATGTAACCTCAATGGTTAGTTGGTTGGTAATATGACTTTATTTTAACCCATTAAGACCTGAGGCCGATTCTTACTAATGTCTTCTAAATCCTAACAGTATTCTGAAAAACGTATGTTTCTACAGTATATCGGTGGTTCTTAAACTTTTTCATGTCAAGGACCCCCAAAATGATATGTATTTGGCCCGCCGACCCCCATCTCAAAATATTTTGCTCCAGGGACCCCCCAGAAGCAAAGATTTGAGTTAAAAATGTTCGCTTTAAAAGAATATACTGTAAATATATAAATTTGCACTCATTTTCTGGATTTTTCAAAAATACCAGATCTACAGTACAAGCTCAAAGCGCGGCACTCGGTGCCGCGCTATGAGCTTGTATATCTGCTATTTTTTTGAACAGCCGAAGTGTAAAATAATGCTTTTTTGCTCAAATAAAAAAATGACACAGATGACTTGGAAGCTATGCGGTGGAACTCTGTCCTTATAGGACCAATAGTACTGTTGGAGGATGCGGTTCTGTTTTGTCTCTGAAATGCCAGCTATTATAATGAATTTCTCTCTTTTCTCTTGCATGTTTGCTGCTGTGGGTCAACCTCTGCCATTCTCCATCTCAACAGGTAAGAATACTGTACATAATTTGTGTGCGTGTGCGTGTGCGTGTGCGTGTGCGTGTGCGTGTGCGTGTGTGTGTGTGCGCGCGTGCGTGCGCTCGCTCGGGCTCGCGGGCAAGTTTGTATGTCTAAAGCTATGTTTGTGACCAGATGTTTAGTTGCAATTTATGTTGAGTTTGATGTGAAACTTGAAAATCCTGAGGGTGCAAAGGAAAGCATTTGTTGCAGTTATGTCGCATGAAATATTTCTGCCTCTTTCCTCAGTATTGCAAAACATATTTTTATGGTCGCTTGATGTGAAAACCTTTTGTTGTTGTTGTTGTTGTTGTGGTTGATGAAGAAACGTGATATGACATGAAATATTTTGGACTGAATAGTTTTTTCCGTCATCTTGGCCAGCAGGACTGTGTTTTGCTCACAGATGTCTTCTGGAGTAGGCTACATCGTTTGTCAAGTAATGTGTTTGTTTTTGCTAATCTGCAAGTCCCAAAACAACAGCGTTATTCCAGCCGGTCTGGCACGGTTGTGTACGTACTGTATGTTTATTTGCATCAGAAGCTCTGCTCGCCGAGTGATGCCGCGTAGTTGTGCATCTCCGTAGCATGAGTCATGACCAGTGGTGGAAAAAGTACCCCCATTTTTTTTACTCAAGTAAAAGTATCAATACTGCAATATAAAAATACTCTGTTACAGGTAAAAGGCCTGTGTTGAAAATGTTACTTGAGTAAAAGTACAAAAGTATTGGCATCAAAATATACTTAAAGTACCAAAAGTAAAACATCAACAAAAAAATCGTTGGAAAATAGCAGGTCTAAAAGCTCACACAACGCCGTTGTGAGCTTGTAGATCAGCTATCTTCAAATAGTCAAAGTACAGTATTATATAGGGTTGAAGTGGTTAATGTGCCTTTTGTAATCATATTCAAAATCTTCAAAGTAACTAGTAACTAAAGTTTTCAAATAATTGTAGTGGAATAAAAGTACAATATTTAACTCTGAGATGAAGTGGAGTAGAAGTAAAAGTACAGAAAATTGGAAATACTCCAGTGAAGTAAAACATACCTCGAAAGTGTACTTAAGTACAGTACTTGAGTACATGCACTTAGTTACTTTACACCAGTGGTCATGACCACAACAACCTGCAACCTGATTTATACTTTGTCGTATGGCTTTGTTGCGTGCAGGAAATAGCCGATCTACAAGCTCCCAACAGGGTTGCATTCGCGACGCGTTGGGAGCTTGTAGATCGGCTATCTTCAGCATGCTACACAGTCATGAAAATGAGTATAATTGAGCATTGTCTGTCAGTGAATAGTTATATAAACTACTGTGCTGCTGTTTGTGAAAGTAAACACACTCACATACTGTACTTTCACACACTCCCACCAAATATATTGTTGCTGTCGGGCAGAAACCTCCTATCTCCATATTCTAACTTTTTGTGTTTTTTCGTAAATTAATGATCATACTACAGTGTCACACAAAAATCATCAAAAGTCGCAGATCGCGACGCGTTTTGAGCTTGTAGATCTGCTACTTTTGCTACTTTTGAATTTGAATCCTGAAAAATAATAGGTTTCCACCCTACATAGATGATATATAGAAGGTGTGTACTCTGTATACAGAGTACTGTACAGATAGACTACACAGTAAAAACAAGCCTCAATGTTAATGTCACTGTGAGGATGTAAACATTTTGGTGACAGGCATTTAGGAGCAGGTTCCTGTGGTATTCGGGTCCCTGGGAAGGTCCTGAGAACAGGAAGTAGCTTAATTTGTCCCCGTGGGCTGCTCCTAAATTTGACCCGCAAACAACAATACACCGGACTGACCCCCCCCACATTTTAGTGATGGTTTCTGGCTCTAGTTGACGACTGGCACACAGTGTAGACCAGTGGTTCACAAACTGGGGGTCAGGACCCCCAGAGGGGGTCCCCAAATTATTTTGGGTGGTCTCCTGATGATTAGCTTAATGTGCAACATTGTTTTCTCACTCAACAGTAAACAAACCAACATACAGTATAAGTGTATTTGTGAAGTTACAATTTAAGGACTTTTAAGACCCTTTTAATACCAAATTGGCCAACTTGTCAAATATTATGTAAGAAATAGGCAAACATTGTGAAAATAGGCGATCTACAAGCTTGTACTTTGGCTATTTTCACAATATTTATCTGTGGAATCGAGTCCAATGTATATGCCTAACTAAATGTAATCGATGGGTTAAAGATAAAATCGTCAAGAACTGCATATAGCATCTTTAAGTGACTGAATGGATGTTGACGACATAGGCAACGTGTCACAGATGTGTTGTGAGCTTGTTGATTGGCTATTTTCAGCGTGTGACACTATTGTATGACAAAGGATAGATCTAGCTTAAAACGGTCCTGTCTCATGGTGAATCTTTGGTCAGAAGAACTAGGTTTAAAAAGCTTCAGTGTTATAACTCTTGGAGAATGTACAAGTGGGACCCGTAAAAGGTGCCAACTTAACTCTCAGAGTTAAATTAGCACTGATGATTTTGCTGACATACTCTTTGACACTTTTACGTCTCCCAGCTCAGTGGTATCTCTGTCACAGAGCCAGAAAAAGCAGAACCGGAGCACATTTAGCGCCCGGGGTCAACCCCAATATATTGGTCTGTCTTGTATCAGTGAACCGCACTCTCTAACAAGAACCCTATTGTACTTAACCAGTCCCATGCTAGCCATCATGCTGCAATGGCAATGATTCTGCTTTGTAATTATAAGCTACCTGGTTGCATGCGTGCGTGCGTGCGTGTGCGCGTGTTGTTTTGTTTATTTTCTATTTTTTCATCAGAGACAACTTGTAATGTCTGGGTCTCAGGTCCATATTCTGATCTGTCCTATCTCGTACATCCTGCATCCATCCAGCCATGTTAATTAGTAATTAGTAATTGGGAAGCATCTAAAGACTGTAAAGGCAAGACACTTAAACAGCTTTTTCCCCACGGCCATCCGGCTACTGAATGCCGCTGGTCCGTCCCCCCCCCCCTGACCTGACCTGACCTGACCTTACCTCAGAGAGCTAGACTGTCCTACTGCACACTTGATCTTTTTGGCACTTTTGGCACTTATCATATTTATTTTTATTTATTACTTGTTGTTGCACTATGATGTGGTTTGCATTGTCTTGTCCTGTCTTGCACCAGTCCTGTTGTAAACTGCGCTCCACTGCATCAAACCAAATTCCTAACATGTCTACATGTCATGGCAATAAAGTCTAATCAGAATCAGAATCAGCTGATACTGATTCTGATTCTGATTCAGTAGCTGTTGGTATAGCCATGGCTGCCAGTTCCCACTTGATGTTGTGCGGGAGCTCCGACTGCTCCAGGCCGTACCGAATAACTGCTTGCTCGCATAACGTCTTCAGACTCGGACGCAAGTCTAAGACGTGCAGCTCAGTGGGTTTGACGCATCCATCAAAGAGGATGATACGATCTCCCACCATGCAACAGCACATCCTGAACAGTGAATAGGGGCCTTCTCCCTTGAGCTCAACCTCCTTCCAGGAGAGGGTCTCCGGATTGAATTTCCACAGATCGTGCCTGCGACCTTCTGCAAGATGTGTGCTCTGGAGCCGCAGCCAGCGGTTGGTCTCTGTGTCAAACACTACGACATTGTTTAAATAGCCCCGCCTGACCCGCTTGAACCTATCTACAAACATCTTTGTCCCGATGATGATGGCAGAGTGGACTAGTGAATCACGTAGTGGAGAGCCTCTTGTGTCAATTAAAGCCCAGACCATTGTGGTGGTGTCCAACTTGCAGATGTCATTAATGTATGATTTAAAATTTACTTGATTTACTTTAATTTGCTGGTATCCTCCATGGACGTACATGATCTTTCCCAAGGCACAGGCTGAGTGGTCCTCCCTCCCCCGCGGAAAGGTCCCGGAAACCCTGGGTGTGAACCATCTGTGGGTGCCGACGTCAAACGCATAAAGCACTGTGCAGTAAGGCTCCCCGCCTCCCCAGGTGTAGGCGATATCTCCTATCAGCACAGCTGTGTGGCCACGGCGCGTGGAGGGAACCTCGAGGGGACCTTCTCCTCTTCCGGTTGTCACTGGGGACAACTTCGTCCAGAGTAAAGACACTGTGTTAAAGACGTGCACGTCAATCTGATGACAGTTCTCCATGCTGAAGGGCCCTCCGAAGAAGTAGACTTTGCGTCCCACAGTGACGGCAGCATGAGGTCCTTTAGGTCCTTTTCCTTTCAGACACAAGCTCCAGCTCCACATTTTCACAGAGAAACAAACACAACAAGTAAGAAGGTAATTTCCCAAGCTTCTCACTTTATAAAATAATACAGTTAAATAACACATGCTGCGCTCTTATATACCGTAGGTACAGGAGCCTCGCAAGTACTGACATCATGTTTGATGACATCAGTCTTTTCCAAATATGGAGTTTCCACCTGTAGTCCTTCTATAAATCTATATATCTATGCATACGTGACAAATATGGGCGTACAGTATAACTGACGACATCAGGGATCTCCATATATGGGCATAAAAGAGCTCTGGCACGCAGACAGATGGGTACAGCGGGTACTCTGACAAAGTCGCCTGGGTGGTCAAATGTGGGATTGCAAGACTTCCGCATTACCGTTATGAAACCTTAGTGCGCCTTGTTCGGTGCTCAAGTCTTCCGCATTTGAGCACCGAAATGTGGTGCTCAAATTCGGAAGAGGAGGGTACTTCCAGGTGCTTCATGCGCTGGGTGAGCAACTTCATTGAAAGGAATACGTGGGGGCGGGGGCGTCCGTTCTCTACATATATTATTAACTCTATGTTCGCGCCGCGTTTCGAGCTTGTGCAGTAAATTAAATTTGTTATAATACATTTTGAACTTTTGAAATGGGACATTATGCACAATGAGTGCTTTTACTTTTGTACTTAAAGTATGTTTTGATACCCATACTTTTGTACTTTAACTCAAGTAAAAGGCTTTAATTCCGGACTTTCACTTGTAACAGAGAATGTCTACATTGCAGCGTTGATACTTTTACTTAAGTAAAACATGTGAGTACTTTTTCCACCACTGATTTATGTTTATATGGACATACATTAATATTTCAAGTGTGTGTGTGTATGCGTGCGTGCGTGCGTGTGTGCGTGCGTGCGTGCGTGCGTGTGTCTTCTGTTCTGCCTAGTGACAGCCTGTGTAAAGCCTGCAGGTCTTTATGGTCCCTGTGCTTCCCACCCCGAGGCTTTAGGTTGCTCTGGAGTGACGTACAACGACCTCTGGTTCTCCTTAAATACTCTCTTAGGGACCAACGGAACACTATCACCTGTGTTACGCACACACACACACACACACACACACGCACACGCACACGCACACGCACACGCACACGCACACACACACACATGCACGTGTTTTTATTAGTACATTTGTCGTTTTTGATCGCTGCTTTTACGAATGCCGTTGTTACCGATGTATTGTCATTTTTAACCCTATATAGCCGATCTGCAAGCATGACGCATTGTGAGCTTGTAGATCGGCTATTTTTGGCGCGTGACACTGGCACACCTTCTGTAACTATATATTATTACATCAGCCATAACACCAACCTTAAACCCTAACTTGAAAATCTTTTCCTAATTGTGAGCACGACTCCCCAAGTCTTTTTTTGCTTTTTTTTTTTACCATAAAACTGTGGTTTTCAACCAGTTGGTCCGGGGACCACCAGTGGTCCTTGGAGGGGTACCAGGGGGTCCCCAGCTAAATTAGTTAACATAGCATCACAATCATTTCAACCACCTAGCTTTGGCTATTCAAAAATAGCAGATCTACAAGCTCATAGAAAAATCCTGGAAAATGTGTGCAAATCTTGAATATATATTTTTAAAGTGAACATTTTTAAACTCAAATCTTTACTTCTGGGGGTCCCTGGCACAAAACATTTTCAGATGGGGGTCCGCAGCCAAATGTATATCAATTTAGGGGTCCCTGGCATGAAAAACGTTGAAAACCACTGCCATAAAACAAAACATTATCTTGTGAAACCAGGATTCTTCTATTAGTCAAATTCTACTATACGTGCGAGGACATTTGGCCCTCACAATAGTAATGTGTAGTGTACTTACGCAAGCACGCACGCGCGCGCACACACACACACACACACACACACACACACACACACACACACACACACACTGCGGCTGCTCTCTGTTTATCTGTGAGAGTTTATGGTGTGTTAATGAGGAAGCAGAGCGTGCACGTACACACACACACGCACGCACGCACGCACGCACGCACGCACGCACGCACGCACGCACGCACGCACGCACGCACGCACGCACGCACGCACGCACACACACACACACACACACACACACACACACACACACACACACACACAGTATGAGGTATATAGTACAGTGGTCCCTCTGCTCTACTAGCCCTGAGCTTGGCCTCACAACAATGAACCGTTATACACAGAGGGGGAAGCATCATGGACGCTTCATTTTAGCTTTCTAAAAGAACGCAGCAGACTAATGATCCATTAACACACACACACACACACACACACACACACGCACACACACACACACACACACACACACACACACACACACACACACACACACACACACACACCCCGTTCGGGGGGGGAGAGAGTCAGCAGCATATGTAAACTTCCGAGAGGTTGAAAAGTGCATTTTCTGGGTGGAAACCTGATATGTCCAAAACTGTGACTTTTAAGGATACAAGTACTGTACTTAAGGACAATTTTGAGTTTTTTTTTTTTTACTGTACTGGAGTATTTGCAATTGCCAGTACTTTTACTTCTACTCCACTACATCTCAAAGGCAAATATTGTGCTTTTACAGTACTCCACTACAACTATTAGAAAACTGTAGTTACTAGTCACTTTGTAGATTTTGATTATTAAGATAAAACATACATTCCACTTCAGCCCTATATACATTTCGGCCATTTATAAATAGCCGATCTACAAGCTCACAATGCGTCGCATCGCGACGCATTGTGAGCTTGTAGATCTGCTATTTTCAAAATACTTTTTTATACATTTGAAAACTTGTGAAATGGAACATTCTGCATAATGAGTACTTTCTACTTTGGGTACTTTAAGAACATTTTGATACCAATACTTTTGTATTTTTACAGTAAATTTACAATTCCGGACTTTTACTTTTAACAGAGTATTTCTACATTGCAGTATTGATACTTATACTTAAGTGAACAATGTGAGTACTTTTTCCACCACTGCGCTGTAGTGTGATCAAGTAGGGCGTTAATTTATGGGGAAAAAAAACACAAAAAGTTAGAACGTGGAGTTAACCCTTTAAGACCGGGAACGCATCTCTGTGTCATTCTTAAGATATCTTTGGCTGCTATTAAAAAATAGCAGATCTACAGCTTGTAGATCTGCTATTTTTTGAAAATGTGTGAAAATCATTGAATACAGTATATATATAAGCAAACATTTTTAACCCAAATCTTTTGCTTCTAGGGGGTCCCTGGAACAAAATATTTTGAGATGGGGGGTCCGCGGCCAAAAACAAAAAAAAAACATTTTGGGGGTCCTTGATATGAAAAAAGTTTGAGAACCACTGCAACCTCATACGTTTTTTTCCAAAAACTGTTAGGATTTAGAAGACATTTTGTAGAATCCCCCTAGAAGCCAAGATTTTAGTTAAAAATGTTCGCTTTAAAATATATATATATATATTTAGATTTAGACACACAGGATTTTCATGATTTTTCAAAAAAAATAGCAGATCTACAAGCTATGTGTGCCGCGCTATGAGCTTGTAGATCTGCTGTTTTTTAAATAGCCAAAGCAATCTAAAAAATGACAGAGATGCGTTCCCGGATTGAATGAGTTAAGAGTTTTTTTGCCCCGACAGCAACGATTTATAGTTTTGTGTGTGTGTAAGCACTTTGTGTGAACTGATGATGTGTCTGGTCTCTCTGCACCGGGGGTCTTCAGTGTTGTTGTTTTTTTTCGGGCCAAGGAATCCTTTAGCTGAGGGGGAGATGAAGCAGGGAGGGACCCCCCACTACTGTATAAAATTGCGTTGCATATTAACCCATTGAGACCTGAAGCCGATTCTACATGTCTCCTAAATCTCAACAGTTTTCTGAAAAATGTATGTTTCTATATCAGTGGTCAGCTCAAACTTTTTCATGTCAAGGACCCCCAAAATGATATGTATTTGGCCGCGGACCCCCATCAAAATATCTTGTTCCAGGGACCCCCAGAAGCAAAGATTTAAGTTAAAAATGTTCGCTTTAAAAATCTATATATTCAAAGATTTGCACACATTTTCACGATTTTTCAAAAATAGCAGATCTACAAGCTCGTAGCGCGGCACTCGGTGCCGTGCTATGAGCTTCTATATCTGCTATTTTTGAATAGCCCAAAGTGTAAAATAATGCTTTTTAGCTCAAATCTAAAAATGACACAGTTCCAGGTCTTATTGGGTTAAATGTTTTTTTTCTCTCTTTCTTCTTTATTTATTTTTTCACGCCTTCCATGCAACTCGATGAGAGGCTTTCAAAGTTAGCTCACCGTATTCAGTGGATTATTATTCTCATCGATGTCTGTTGACCGCCGCTGAGAGTTTTGAGACTGAGCTTGGAACGTATTCCACACTGACTAATATGGGTTGAGAGATTGAAATGCCAGCTTCATTTGTTGACCCTGGCATCCTATAGTTTGTATAGTTTCAATGTACAGATTATTTACTTATTTTTGGGGCGGTGCAACCGCCCCTATATGTGAGGTTTGGACATCGACATTCGCTGCACTGTGATTGGCCACCATTGTACCCCCCTAACCCTACACATTCAATGCAAATCACTGGCCACCATTGTACCCCCCTAACCCTGCACCGTGATTGGCCACCATTGTACACCCCTAACCCCTACACGTTCAATGCAAATCTATTGGCTGACTCTATTCAGGACTGTGATTGGCTAGTGAAACACATGACACATGTGCATAGCCCTATAAATAGGACTATGCACTTAAAAAAAACACATTTATGTTTTTTTTTTAAAGTGAATTACCCATTGTGGACCAACCATTGTTTATTTATTGTTTATTGTTAATAAATAGCACCACACACTTCAGAAATATTACTTTTCTTCAAGTGAACTTCCATCACTGTGATGACCACTGTGACCACACCGCCCACTTCACACTGGGTGTGATTTTTTTTAAACTTATTTTTGATATTATACTGCTTAGACTGATGCTGTTCTTGGTTTACCTATGATCCTAGATTACTGAAGCACTACACTGTCTCTATGCATTTTCTTTCCCCCTTTGTTTTTGCCTCTGGGGGCACCACCTCCTTTTTTGTGTAGAAACAGGAACTCGGTTTGTCTCCTCCCCTTTCTTAGTCCACTTCTTCCCGGGTGCTTCTGTGTTTATTCCTACTAGTTAGACCTGTTAGTGCGGCGCGTTGTGAGCTTGTGGAGCTGCTATTTTCAAAGCATTTTTTCAACATTTGGAAACTTGTGAAATGGGACATTTTTACTTTTACTTTTGGTACATTTTGATGCCAATAATTTGATACTTTTACTCAAGTAAATATTGAATACTGAACTTTTACTTTACATTGTGTTATTGCTACTTTTACTTAAGTCGAAAATGTGAGCACTTCTTCCATCACTGCCGCTAAATGGCTAAATTGTAAATGTTTTAACTGCTGTATACCATCAGTAGATGTTTGAGCTGTTGCACCATCACTATTTGTAAACCGCAAATGGTGCAATTAGCCTATATATGACCTCTCTCTCCGAAGCGCTTTAGAATGTGCATTACGTTCACACATTCACATTCACGGCAGAGGAAACCATGCAAGGACCAACAAGCTCAACAGGAGCAGTTTAGGGGTTCGGCGTCTTCTTGCTCATGGACACTTCGACACTAACTAAACTAACCCAGGTGAGAACAGAACCGGGAAACTTCCAATTCCCTTGTCCCAAGGGCTCTGCCGCCTGAGAAACTGGCATCCCCCTAGTGGTGAAGCGGTGGAGCTGCAGGCCACAGAACCTGGCTCTGCCGTCCAGCTGTAAAGCCAGCTGTCCTCCATATAGACACAACAAAGACAGAATATAGTATAGATGCTCTATTGTATACATCCTTTGTACACAAACATATGTACGTGTGTGTGTGTGTGTGTGTGTGTGTGTGTGTGTGTGTGTGTGTGTGTGTGTGTGTGTGTGTGTGTGTGTGTGTGCGTGTGCGCGCGCGCGCGCGTGTGTGTCATTGTGTGTCCATCTGGCTGTGATGTGTGTGTGTGTGTGTGTGTGTGTGTGTGTGTGTGTGTGTGTGTGTGTGTGTGTGTGTGTGTGTGTGTGTGTGTGTGTGTGTGTGTGTGTGTGTGTGATCTACGGCCCAGCTGCCTGACCTGCACCTCCTCGCCGTATGCTCCGTCTGCTCCGCTCCGATTGGCTGTTTGACTCTTCAGTCAGCAGCACATGGGCCCCGCCCACAAGCCTCCTTCCCATTGGCTAATACCTACAGTAACCACTCCCTCACATAATGCCTCCAGAGCAAGAAGAGGCGAATTATAATGTTGTTAAGAAGATGCAAAACCTGGGCTGGAAGTCAACACACTGGAAGTGGAGTCTAAAATGATGAACTACTACTTAATAAGATGTTTACTACCTTAAGCAGAGCCAATGTTGTGTGAGAGAGTCCAATGGTTCTCAAACTTTTACATTTCAAGGTCTCCTTAACCCTTAACGGTATACAAATGGAACCAAATGGACCCTCACGGGTCCATTTGGTTCCATTTGTATGCCGTCAGAGTTACAGACTTGTAAGCGGTCAATTTAGACCCCCGCTAAAGGAACCCTGAGAGTCCCTGAACCTCACTTTGAGAACCACTGAATTAGTGAGACAGATACCGTATGTGTGGTTGAAGTACAGGACAAAACATTTAGTTTTCCACTGATCCAGTTCATGTCAGAATCCATTCCATGTGACTTTAGATTTACCAATGTTTTTTTTCTTTCTGTGCGACCCAAAGTATTCCTTCTGTTGTATCCTCAACTGTTAGTTGTAAAAACTCTTATCTCTCTCTCTCTCTCTCTCTCTCTCTCTCTCTCTCTCTCTCTCTCTCTCTCTCTCTCTGGTGTACACACACACACACACACACACACACACACACACACACACACACACACACACACACACACACACACACACACACACACACACACACACACACACGCACACACACACACACACGCACACACGCACACGCACATTCCAGATAAACTCAGATAAACGGTGCAACCAGTGGCTCTCACTGACAAGGTTGTACTGAGATACAGACTGACTTGTGACTCGCTATAGAATTCCTTTAGTCTACACTGGCTATGGGAACAGGAACCGCTTTCCTGTGATTCAGGATATAGAGAAACACACACACACACACACACACACACACACACACACACACACACACACACACACACGGTCACGCGCACACACACACACACACACACCCGCTCACACTCAGCATTCCGGACATCATGCTTCTGGGCGCTGCTTGATGTGGGAAACTTTGGAGGGGGGAGTGTTTGAATGTTTGAAGGTGGAGCACAGCTTTAGAGTTTAGTTGGAGTTTGGAACCAGACAGAAGACCTGCTGAGAGAGACAGAGACAGAGGCTGTCTGCAGCTGATCCTTCATGACTTCATGTTGTACTCGCTGCTGGGGATGTTGTTGTGTTTGTTTTTGTTTAGAATGTGGAGTGGATGTACCTCTGTTAGTGTCATACTATTTTAACTAGTAATAATTAACTTACATTTCTTTTTATCCTTTTTAATGATTTTTGTGTTGAGTTTCGCGGCGGAGATTTAAATCGTTTCACATTCGTTTTGTTGTCTGGCGACGTTGTCAAAGAACTGTGTGAGACATCGCGTTTATGAGTCTAACAGCAAGATCGTTTATGGGACTACTAAGTGGAGGACTTGAACGTTTTTGCTCACGTCTTCATTAAGTGAAGAGCAAGGATCTTTAAGTGTCTTATCAGTCTACGAAAAGAAGGACCATCTGTGGAGTTTTATGATAAGCAGCTTTGGCTATCAGAGGGCTTATCGGGCGTGCAGTTTGGCCTCACACTGACACCCGGCATATTTGGGGGTTTGGGGGGTTGCTCTGGGCGTGTGGGATCACCACCTCCAGCAGCAGCAGCAGCAGCCGGCAGCACCATGGCTGGGATCACTAGGAAGGGGTCCGGCAGACCCTCGTACTACTACAGGTTCCTTGGCAAGTCGCGCCTGCAGCGCCAGCGCAGCAGGTCCCGCAGTCGCACCAGGCCAGCGGCCAGCAGGGGTAAACACTGGCTCTCTATACCTATACTTTCACTCATACACTGTCCCATAAATAATGCAGTGGTTCCCAAACGTTTCAGGCCATGACACCCCCTGAAATAATCATATTTGAACTGGGGACCCCCCAAAATAATCATATTTTCAACTGGGGACCCCTGACAAGCGCTTGGAATTGTAGGATTTGAGGCATTACATTTAGTTTGACTCGGTTCCACAGATAATTAATATTTTCACCATTTCTCCCTCATAGGTAATATTTGACAATTTGGTCAATGTTTGACATTTTTTTATAGAATAGTTTTTTGGTCACTTTTGATGTAGTAATGGTCTCATTATTAGTTTTATTATTTTATTTATTTTGCAGGTTTTGAAAAGTCCTTAAATTGTCACTTTAGAAGTGTTGCAGATACCCTGTAATGTATACACTTACACTGTATGTTGGTTTGTTTACTGTTGAGTGAGAAATCAACGTTGCACATTGAGCTTATCACCTGGGGACCACCAAAATCATTTGGGGACCCCCTGGAGGTCCCGACGCCCACTTTTGAGAGCGTCTGCCATAATGTCGTCACTATACCCAATAATACTAATTCTATCACAAATG
>NC_139958.1:12083743-12096243 GCF_963454915.1 Gymnoscopelus microlampas
GACCCCCTCTATATTGTATAAAATTGTGTTTCAGATTCAACTTTTTTAGTTTACTTGGTCTGCTCTTTTTCCCCCTCTACACCTATACCTCTCTGCCAAAAATAGCCGATCTACAAGCTCACAACGCCTCGCGCCTTGCGCGAGGCGTTGTGAGCTTGTAGATCTGCTATTTTTGGCAAAAGTTCTCCTCAGAAAAGGGATGCTAAGGTTCAAGTGGCTAAGGTAAAAAAGAAAATCATATCACACAAAGATTTGGCGGACCCCCTGTAGTAACTCTGCGGACCCCCTAGGGGTCCCGGACCCCCTGTTGAAGACCATTGCTATAAACTATTCACTCCTCAGAAAATTTCCCTTTTTGTTGTTGTAAAAGATGCATGGATCTCTGGCTCACACTGGAAGCTATAGTGCTAAATATGTAATGCAGCTGTCTCTACTATTATGCTCTGCCCTTATTTGCCTTGTGTAACCGACATAAAGACGCGCTTTAAAAGCTGCAGGCGGTTATATTATGTACCCTGCAGCTAGTAAATGTGTAAAATGCAGACAGCAGGCTCAGCCACACATAAAACGCTGTTGTTCATGCAGGAATGAACATGCCCCGCCATGGGTTTTTTTTATGTCAAGGAAGTGCCCCCCCGTGATCTTTATGTAGTCTCTGTGCACGTATGTCATACGTGTGTGTGTGTGTGTGTGTGTGTGTGTGTGTGTGTGTGTGTGTGTGTGTGTGTGTGTGTGTGTGTGTGTGTGTGTGTGTGTGTGTGTGTGTGTGTGTGTGTGTGTGTGTGTGTGTGTGTGTGTGTGTATAGTATAATTTGAGAAATGAACATTGTAAGGGGAAAAAAAATCCTGGCGCTCACAAGAGAAATGGCTGTTTTATGGTTAACTTTAGCTGTGTGCTGTTGTCATACACCGAAAATTGTAGATCTGCTATTGCATGAGAGAGAGACGAGAGGGAGAGAAAAGGAAAGCTTATACACCAGTGATGGGTCCCGTATCAAACCAGATCTACAAGCTACAAGTGTTGACATTTCCATAATAAAACATCTCTTATCTCGGGGCAGCAGTGGGAAAGGGAACAGTGACAGAGGGACAGGAGGGGTATGTCGTGATCCGTCCTGATGTCACTGCGCGCCTCGAAGCCTTCATGTTACTTCATGTCTGATCGTCATACGGAAACACACGCTGTCATTGTCTGGTCTTGTCTGGTCCACCTCTACATTTCTCTGTATATTATAGAGAGATACTATCTGTCTGTATGCGTGTGCGTGTATCTCTCGTCGCTACTTCATGAGAGTGAATACTGATTAGTTTCCTTAGAATATGGTAGAATATGGAGATAAGAGAGGTCTCTGTCCGACCGCAATGATGTACCGATAAAGGCTTTTGTTGAAGTAGGACACGGTTTCCGTGAGACGTGTCACAAAAAGGCAGACCTCCAGGTGTTTTCCTCAGAGATGTAAAGATAAGCTTCAACAAAAATGCTGCCGTGCAAAGCCAGGCCGCAGTGACTCTCTCACTTTTGGTTGAAATAGAATTGTTTCTGGGGTCAAAGGTCAACGGCTTCTGAAGGCTTAGTGTCAATGAGCATGACATTTAGCCCCTGACTGCACCTGTTGAGCCGGTTGGTGGTGCCTTGCATTGTTTTGTCAACTGCCTGTGTGCGTGCGTACCTGTTGTTTATTGGTGTACTACTAGTTGCTCTAAATCAGGGGTCCTCAAAAGGGGGTCCGGGGACCTCTAGGGGGTCGTCACTCAGAGTTACTACAGGGGGGCCGCCAAATCTTTGAGTGATAATAATAATTTAAAAAAATAACTACTTGAACCGTAACATCCCTATTCTGAGGGGAATTTCAGCCAAAAATAGCAGATCTACAAGCTCACGACGCCTTGTAGTTCGGCTATTTTCAGCACAAAGGTTTGATGTATCGGGGAAAAAGAACAGACTAAGTACAGAGTGAAAGGTCAAGTTTACTAAGTAATGACGGTTTAAGTGGTTTAAATGTCTGAAAATACACATTAACATGAATCCAACATACATTGATGACAGTGCTGTCAAACAAGTCTATGAAGCTATCTACTGTATGAAGTCTCAGAAAACGTTTAATCTGCAACACAATGTTATATGTAGTGGGGGGGTCCCTGCTTCATCTCTCTCTCAGCTAAGGGGTCCTTGGGCTGAAAAACGTTGAAGACCCCTGTTCTAAATAGCTCTCTATATATCTTGGTTTTCAGTCTAGTCTCACCTTCACCTCTTTATCATCTTCTTCTTTTTATAGGGAGACTTGCATCACGTCCCATAAACACCTGCTGCCAAGTGTGTCTCTGTCACTTCCTCTATCTGTGTGTCTCTCTCACACACACACACACACACACACACACACACACACACACACACACACACACACACACACACACACACACACACACACACACACACACACACACACACACACACACACACACACACAGAGAGAGAGAGAGAGACTCCAGAAATACAGCAGATGTTTAGGGTTGGCACATTTGGACTTTTTCCTGAAATGACAGATGTGGTGTTTTGAGTGAGACCGCCAGCTGTGCTGTACACTAAATCAGCCGGAGCCCATAAAACACATCACATATCACACTGTATCCACTTGGCCATCTCTCTAACGACAAGAGGAAACTGCTTGGAAGTAACTCTCCAGTGCTTTTCACTTACTGGAAGAGCATATTGTTTGTTGGCTATCGGGATTCGGCAGTGGTGGAAAGTAACTAAGTACATTTACTTAAGTACTGTACTTAAGTACAATTTTGAGGTACTTTTGCTTTACTGGAGTATTTCCAATTTCCAATACTTTTACTTCTACTCCACTACATCTAAGAGGCAAATATTGTACTTTTACTCCATTAGAATTATTTGAAAACTTTAGTTACTAGTTACTTTTCAGATGTAAATTATTATATTATGAAACATACATTAACCACTTTAGCCCTATCTTGTATACATAGGCTACTTGAAAATAGCAGATCTACAAGCTCACAACGCGTCGCAGCGCGACGCGTTGTGAGCTTGTAGATCGGCTATTTTCAAATATTTTAGTACTTTTACTTTTGGTACTTTAAGTACATTTTGATGCCAATGCTTTTGTACTTTTACTCAAGTAAAATTTGAATTCCGGACTTTTACTTGCAACAGAGTACTTCTACATTGCAGTATTGATACTTTTACTTAAGTAAAACGTTTGAGTACTTTTACCACCACTGGCTATCGGGCAGTAACCTTGTAGCTCCATATATCATCTTTTTTGTTTCTTTTTTTAAATCAATGCCCTTACAGTACAGTACTTGATGCTTTTGGATTTGAATCCTGAACATTTTTGGACATATTTCCACCCGACAGAGACGATAATGTTGGCTGGTAACGGACAGTAACCTTTATCTCCATATTTCAACTTTTTATGGGCTTTTCTTTTTGTAAATGAATGCCCTACTTCGTCGTAGAGCTTGTGACTAAATAATAACTACATTTAATCAGGAACACAGGTTCTTTCTTTTTGTCATTTCCGGAAAAGTAACTGTTTTTGGACATGCAACAAGAAGAGCTTATTAAAACATGGTATCATGTGTAGATCCCCTATTTTCACTATTTGAAATGGGACTTACAGTAAGTGGTTAATTATTTCCTAATGTTCTTATTTTCTTTTCCCCCTTCCTAGCAATGTAGTGGAGTGAAAGTCATAAATATAAAAAATAAAAAAACACAAATACTCAAGTAAAGTACGTTATTCAAGTTACTAAAAATATGTACTTAAGTACAGTACTTCAGTAGATGTGCTTTGTCCACCACTTTGGTGAAAATAACTTACCAATGCATTTACAGTTACTGGAAGAGCATAATATTCATGCTGAGTGAGTGGGCTTTAGCGACAAGAAGAAGCGCTTATTAAAAAACGTATTATCATGTCAGTGGATTTGGCCTTGGCTGATTGTTAGTGTAATTATGATGGAGGCAGATAGTTTCCTCTCTCTGTCTCTGTGTGTCACACTGGTGGGAGATGAGAACAGAAATCAGACGCTTTACTTGGGGAGGATAATTGGCTGCAAGCAGTGGTGTAAAGTAACTCAATTAATTTACTCAAGTACCGTGCTTAAGCACAATTTTGAGGTATTTTTACTTTACTCAAGTGTTTTCGATGTTCTACTTTTACTTCTACTCAGAGGCGAATATTGTATTTTTCACTCCACTACAATTATTTGTAAACTTAGATTACTAGTTACTTTGTAGATTTGAATTATTGTTACAAAACAGACATTAACGACAGACATTAACCAGCCCTATATACATTTCAGCCATTTGAAAATAGCAGATCTACAAGCTCACAATGCGTCGCATCGCGACAATGCGTCGCATCGCGACGCATTGTGAGCTTGTAGATCTGCTATTTTCAAAAGATTTGTATACATTTTATTCATTTGAAAACTTATGAAATTGGACATTCTGTACAATGAGTAGCCTACTTTCTACTTTGGTACTTTAAGTACATTTTGATGACGATACCTTTACTCAAGTACATTTTGAATGTTGGACTTCTACTTGTAACAGAGTATTTCTACATGTGAGTACTTCTTCCATCACTGACTAGTTTCCTCTCTCTCTGTTTGTCACACTGGTGGGAAGTGAGAACAGAAATCTGACGTTTTACTTGGATAACATATTTGGCTGCAACAACACTGAGCTTTTCATCATGACCAGTGTTGCCATGTCTGCTTATTATAAGTGACTTCGGGCTTGTTTTTTCTGTAAAGGTGCTTGTAAATATTGGTAGTTGCGGGTTGCGGTTTTTGGGGGCTTGTTTTTAAAGTGTAGTTGCTTATCTGGGCTTGTTTCCTAAATGTTGTTTAAACATTTTCATGTCAAGGACCCCCCAAATGAATATGTAATTGTCCGCAGACCCCCCCATCTGAAAACATGTAGTGCCAGGGATCCCGTACTAGATTTGTGTTGTTAAAAAGTTTCAAAAATAATTATTTTTTTAAACTTTTTTACCCAAGATTTAAAAAAAAAAACAAGCTCACAACGCGATGCAACGTGTTGTGATTTTGTAGATATTCTATTTACAAATAGACAATGTACAGTATATAGGTTTAAAGTGCTCATGTGTTAGTCTAGTTTTCATAGGCCTGATTGCGTATTTCTCTCGCAAAATCTGGCAACACCGATCATGACTCAGTTTCCCATTCTCTGGTCAGGTTTTACATCCAAACAAAGGAAACTGGGAACTGACTGTGGCTCTTGAGATACTGTATTATGACATAAGTGTTTATGCCTACTATAACGTTTAGCCAGGTTGATATACTGAAGTCGACCATTGTTCCATTCCAGTGAAATCATTTTTCCCGTGGGTTTGTTTTTAAATGAGATGAGTCTGCTCAGCTCTTTTTGTTGATCATTCCTCTCAGAGATTAAGGCGTGAGAGTGTGTTCTACCAGATCAGTGGCCTTGTGGTTAAAGTGTTGGGAGGTCGGGGTTCAATCCCCAGGACGGTTCATAGAATAGAATAGAATAGTCTTTATTTGCCATTTGCACGAATGCATAGGACCTCGTTGGAGCTCGGCTCCCAAGGTCAGCATTTAAAAAGACAGAAAACACAGACAGATAGAAAGAACATGTACATCCTATAATACTCTTTAAAAAGACCAATAAGATAAATAAGTACTTAATATTACTAAAACGTTTGGGAACTGAGTCCTCTGTAGGCCAGGGTGAAAGGCCGAGGACTGAGGCCTTCTTCAGCATCCTAATGAAGTACAGCCGCTGCTGCTGTGCTTGTTTCACTGTAGCAACCAATGTTTTCGGTCATCATACCAAAGAGTATAAAAAAGCTATGTTCGTGATGAATTTGTGACTGAAAGACATAAAAAACTTGAATTACAACAAAAAATGCTGCCCAGCGCCTCCTTGCTTGGCACGCATCATCAAGGGTTGAATTGCGGGTGAAGTCCCTGCCACATATTAGCATCATGTCCAGGGAGGGTACTTGTACATCAAGCTGCCGCATGCTAAGGAAACAGGAAATGTTTGGTTGCCAAGGCTACTTAACTTACTTATAGTACTAAAAAACTTTAGCACGGTTGATATTGAAGTCAATTGTTCCATACAGTATATAGTGACATCACTTTTCCATAGTTTTCTCAAATGAGACGAGTCCACTCAGCTGTTTTCGCTCATCCTTCGTCTCAGAGATCAAGGCATGTGTTTTACCCCGAACAAAGGCTTCAATGACCCACATATCCAAGTTAAGCCAACCTAATTGCCTGATATTACACTTCTCAGGGCATGCCGTGAGAGAGTGAATGGACAACTTACAGCCAGTGGTTTCTCAAACAGTGTGCTGAGGCACAGTTTAAAAACTACTGAAATACTGAGAGAAGGACAAAGTAAGCAGAAAGAAATGGAGATGATAATAATAAAAAATGCAACATAAAGTGTAAAGTGTCTTGCTCAGGGACATTATATAGCCAGGACCTTTCGGCCTCCTAGGCGGGCTCTCTACCTATTCAGCTTTGGCCGCCCACCAATGTACTGATGTAGAACGGAAACTTTTTCCCGTCTTTCTATGCGAGAGGAAGTGAAAAGAGCTTCAGGGATTGATTGATTGAATATTTTACCCATTGAGACCTGAAGCCGATTCTACATGTCTCCTAAATCTCAACAGTTTTCTGAAAAACTTATGTTTCTACATCAGTGGTGCTCAATCTTTTTCATGTCAAGGACCCCCAAAATTATATGTATTTGGCCGCGGACCCCCATCAAAATATTTTGTTCCAGGGACCCCCCAGAAGCAAAGATTTGAGTTAAAAATGTTTGCTTTAAAAATCTAAGTATTCAAAGATTTGCACACATTTTCACGATTTTTCAAAAATAGCAGATCTACAAGCTCATAGCGCGGCACTCTGTGCCGCGCTATGAGCTTGTATATCTGCTATTTTTGAATAGCCCAAAGTGTAAAATAATCCTTTTTAGCTCAAATCTAAAAATGACACAGTTCAGTTTGCAAAGACAAGCACAGGGAAGTACAGTTCAATACAAGGTCTGTTAAGAGGATTTTAAACCCAAAGAAAGCACTATGGCTCGTTTCCATTGGGGTCCTTTGTACTCAATTCATCGGTTGTGTAATACAGTGGCTTTAAGCCTTTTTGTGCCCAATTAAGGCACACCAAAGGACTCTCTACTCTCTATAACTCCTGTTATAACTCTTATCACCCTGTAAACATTTATGTGTATCTACTAATGGCAAATAAAAAGTTTAAAATATGATATATCTTTAAGGTATATAGGATTTGTCCCTGTATTTGGAAATGTGCGCGCAGAAAGTACTCATATTGTTAAGAAGGGGGAAAAAACAAACATTATTCATTTTTATATAGATTTCTATAATATGTGGTCACAAGATCCTGAGGCATCAGTTTGGGAACCTCTGGTGTAATGGAGAGGACAGAGATTAAAGTTATAGACAACATGGAGACAGTATATAAACCTGAAGTGAATCCACCAGCTCTCTCAGTCAGATCATCTCAATGTGTTTTTGCCCCAGGATTAGTTCCTGATCCCAGGCATGGTCTCTAGAGACGGAATATTAGAATGAATGTGTCAACCTTCCCCTCTCTCTCTCTCTCTCTCTCTCTCTCTCTCTCTCTCTCTCTCTCTCTCTCTCTCTCTAGCAGCCTGGTCAACCATGGACAAGCCCCTAGATGAGAAAATACTTCCTCCATGCACCACCCCCCAAAAGAGTCCAATTACAGGACAGGTGCAGGCTAATCCCTTTTAATCCACAGACCACCTCTCAAATGTCCAGTATAGGACCAGTGAACGGCCTTCGAGCAATGGCTGGGAAACTGGGAAACTAGGCTTATTGTTATCGCTGACCCAAAGACTGCGCTGTCGACACTTTCCGTCATCTCTAGAATATAACAATGGACCCTTTACACACGGTTCACGTGACGTTTCAAGGGTCTGGGGCAGTGGGGGGTCTTGAGAACCATTGTCTTATATGTCATGGTAATATTATGTTACATCATCATATCCAATGTAAACAGGTCTGGATGTGAAACTGTGAGCAGTGGTGGGAAAAGTACTCAAATGTTTTACTTAAGTAAAAGTATCAATACTGCAATGTAGAAGTACTCTGTTACAAGTACAAGTCTGGAATTCAAAATTTACTTGAGTAAAAGTACAAAAGTATTGGTATCAAAATGTGCTTAAAGTACCAAAAGTAAAAGTACTAAAATGTTTGAAAATAGCAGATATACAAGCTCACGACGCGTCGCGACGCGTTGTGAGCTTGTGAGATGTAGTGGAGTATAAGTAAAAGTATAGACAATTGGAAATACTCCAGTGAAGTAAAAGTACCTCAAAATTGTACTTAAGTACAGTACTTGAGTAAATGTACTTAGTTACTTTACACCACTGACTGTGAGTTAGTCAGGTCAGTCTCACACTGTGTTTCGGGTGTCTTATAGTCTGAATAGTGTCCAGCCTCTGTGTGATTTGGGTGTATTATAGTCTGGATAGTGTCCAGCCTCAGTGTGATTTGGGTGTCTTATAGTCTGGATAGTGTCCAGCCTCAGTGTGATTTGGGTGTCTTATAGTCTGGATAGTGTCCAGCAGCCTCGGTGTGCATGAGTCATGCAAAGAGACACGGAAGGACAGAGGAAAACACTGTGCAATTATTTCCAGAGGAGAGTCATAACTTTTGCTTTCAGGCCAGTGTTGGATGCCCGGCTGTGTGATCCCATTAAAGTAATGATAGGGGTCTAAAACAATAACAAACACCCAAAAAGCCTTGACCATAAACTGGAGTCGTGTTTGTTGAAAACTGTAGATCGCTGCTATGTTCGGCAAATAGATTTGGTGGTAGAAGTTAAAAGGCGGGACACTGGTCAATGAAGTATATTGGGGGGGGGCTGGGCAGCATTTATTTCCAGAGGGCCATACCGACTTCGATAAAAATGAGTGAAGGGCCACACATTGTACAATTGAAACACATGGTGCGGAATGATGTTAAAACTGCATGAATCTGGTAGACATGCCAGACTACTTTAGAATAAGGTCCTTGCTTTCACGACAAGAACTTTCTGTGACAAAATGTTGATCTTTCTTTTTCTTTTCGTATCACTGGTGTACTCTGTGCGAGGTTACAATGAACATATTACATAAAACAATCCACATCAATGCCGTATCTCATCTTATCTGATATGCACCACTCCATAGGTCACTGATAGAACACATTGCATTCTTTGTATATGGACTTACGGCAGACTGTTTCACTGTTACATTAAAAACATTAGTTTTACATACGGATGGAGGAATGCAGGTATGTGCTCAAATGGCACATATGAATTACTATTAATTGGAGTTAAATTAATTTGTCTCAAAACCATTAACATATGGCAGCCTTCTAAAATGTAGATTCTTTTTTTTCGGGGGGGGGGTCATCTTTTTTTCTTGATGACTTGGCGGGCCGGATTGATATGGTCAAAGGGAGGGTCCGGGCCGTATGTTGCCCATGTGTGGTTTAACCACTTAACACCCATATCTTCTCTTGTTGGGTGCCTTTTTGCCGCGGACCCCCCATCTTAAAATATTTTGTTCCAGTGACCCGAGAAGCAAAGATTTGAGTTAGAAATGTTCGCTTTTAGAAATATCTATTCAAAGATTTGCACAAATTTTCCACGATAAAAAAATATTTGCAGATCTACAAGTGTAGATCTGCTATATATCGGTGCCGCACTATGAGCTTGAATATCTGCTATTTTTTTGAATAGCCAAAGAAATCTAAAGTGACACAGATGCGTTCCCAGATTTGAATGGGTTAAAAACATTAGGTCATTGGGTCAGGTCGGTCCTCCTGTGCTATCGCAAAGTGACATATTTCCCCTATAGACATGTTCTGTTTCGTTTGGCAACCTTATCTAATGTTGTGACACGAGCATGCAAAGACTCTGCATGCTCCACAGCTGCTGTTGTTTTTTCTCCGTGTCGCTGACAGTACATGTTTTCTGAAGTCGGTACAGTGCCGATAGGAACGCTGGATTTTTTGTCGCCCACTGTATAAACACCCACTTCCTGCTTCTTCTCCTCCGTCTCCTCCTCCACACGCAGAAGAATAAAGGTGGCGACTGTCTGGAACCCAAAACTGGTTCTTAATAAGAGTGATGCCAATGAACGACCCTTTTTTGTTCTTTGAAGAACCCTTAACCACTTAAACCTTAAGTGTATTTATCGACCCGCGTCTCCTAGTGGGTCTGTCCATATTTTTTTCCCCCCTCTACACCGAATCTTTGTCGAAAATAGCCGATCTACAAGCTCACAATGTGTGTCGTAGCGTGATGCGTCATGAGCTTGTAGTGTTACGAGCAGATCGACGCGTCGCTTCACACCGCGTTTTGAGCTTGCAAATCTGCTACTTTTGATACTTTTGCGTGACGCTGTAGTATGATCCAGTAGGGTATTAATTATACGAAAAAAAACACAAAAAGTTAGGATATGATGATAAGAGGTTTTTGCCCAACAGCAACGATACGCTGTAGTCTTTTAGCATTATTTTACACTTTGGGCTATTCAAAAATAGCAGATATACAAGCTCGTAGCGCGGCACCGAGTGCCGCGCTACGAGCTTGTAGATCTGCTATTTTTGAAAATTCGTGAAAATGTGTGCAAATCTTTGAATATATAATATTTTTAAAGCGAACATTTTTAACTCAAATCTTTGCTTCTGGGGGTCCCTGGAACAAAATATTTTGATGCGGGTCCGCGGCCAAATACATATAGTTTTGGGGGTCCTTGACATGAAAAAGATTGAGCACCACTGATATAGAAACATACGTTTTTTTGAATACTGTTGACATTTAGGAGACATGTAGAATCGGCTTCGGGTCTCAATGGGTTAAAGAACCACTTTTTTTCTGTCTGCACTCCACACACCACTCCTCTTTCCTTTCCCCTCTCCTCTCCTCCTCTGCCTTCCCAGAACACACAGAACACACAGAAGACAAAGGCATGCCACTAGCCAAGCCAAACAAGAGACAGACCTTCTCTCTGGATGTTTGGTCAAGCAAATCTGATACAGGATCCCTCTGTTCTGTAATCTGCACTGCATGGGGGGGGGGGATGGTTTTGCATGTAATGCTTTTTGCATGTTTTAGATATAAAGGTATGGCCTTGCTAAACTGAACCACAAACGACATACCGTAACCACACCTAGCCCGAGTGGGGGAGAGAGAGGCCGTCTGGTATTTAGAAGGTCACCGGTTCAACCCTTAGTCTCATCCATCTATGTGTGGAAGTGTCCCTGAGCAAGACCTGAGAAATACCAAAGATCATTATACTGTATATTTACCAAGATAGAAAATCCCATACTATATAATCCACCCCTTGGAAATGCACGTTCCATACAGAGATTCCAGACTAATATCTACGCAGTGATACTAGTTTGGCCATGCCAGGCTAATGCAAATGGTCTCTGAGTGGTCACCAGCCCTGGCTTAATATATGCTTGGCCAAACATGTGGTTAAAAAAAGTAGTGCTAAAAAACGAATCCGGTACTGTTTGTTGTTTTTATAAAAATGTGAACTTCCTGTTGATTTTACTATTTGAAGATCTGGATCCGGACCCACGGATCCAGTCCGGGTTTTCTTCCTAATAAAAATGGCAAAATCAACAGGAAGTTAACATTTTCATGAAAAAAACAAACAGTACAGGGTTTGGTGATGTTCTATACTGTCTTAATCAACTTTGTTTGCATTCGTTTACGTGCTGAAAGAGTGACTTTGAGAGCTGTTTCAGCGTACAATGTAAGTCAATGAGGAGCATATTTTGAATTTCTAATCACTGGAGCAATTATTTTTGATATCTTGTCCACCTTTGGAGTTACATCATGGCAAGGTAAAGACACACACAACCCAAACCTCTACCAAAGGGGTCTTGCCCTTTTAACTATATTTTTGTTTACTGTATAGTGTCTCTAAATAACCTTTTCACGCCGAGGAATACCTGTTAGGTAGCTCTGTCCGTGGAGAGGTACAATAAAACAGAACTATGTGAAAAGGACATTTATTGTGCACTGGGCTGCCGTTTTCCCATTTTCATGACATTGTTGAGCCGTGCACTTTGAGACTTTTATTTAATCTCGAGTGTTGCAGCAGGCATTCTGCTTTGCAGTGTTTTCCCTGTGTATATTGTCTCTACCTTGCATATGTGAATGAAAATGTACGGTTGTATGCATGCAGGTCTCTTGCACTAGCAGACAGTCTCCTAGTCTGATGCCTATCCCTATACTGCAAAGAGACACTGCTGTGTGTCCTCCTTATAACCCCATCACCCCTCTGCAGTCAACACATATCTCAGGGGTCAAAAGTCCACTGGTGTCTTCTCAGTTCAGTGTTAACGCTTTACAACACACTCACACACACACGCGCGCGCGCGCACGCACACACACACACACACACACACACACACACA
>NC_139958.1:12098743-12106243 GCF_963454915.1 Gymnoscopelus microlampas
GGGGTATTATTGTTATGCATGCACAGAAATATGTTACACGACCACACAAAGGAATGAGCCACGATATGAACCTTTAACATATTCAATCCTGGAACGCATATATGTGTCATTTTAGATTCTTAGCTACTGTATAACCATTATTTTATAGTTTGGCTATTCAAAAATAGCAGATATACAAGCTCATAGCGTGGCACCGCGCAACATTTTTAACGAAAATCTTTGCTTCTGGGGGTCCCTGGAACAAAATATATATATAATATATATCCGTGGCCAGATAGATATCATTTTGGGGGTCCTTGACATGAAAAAAGTTTGAGAACCATTGATTTAGCTACAAACATTTTTGTTTTTTTTTGTTGGGATTTAGAAGACATTTGTAGAATCCCCAGAAGCAAAGATTTGAGTTACAAATGTATATATATTCAAAGATTCGCACAAATGTTCACGATTTTTCAAAAATAGCAGATCTACAAGCTCATGAGCTTGTATATCTGCTATTTTTGAATAGCCAAAGAAATCAAAAAATGACACACAGAGCTTTACCGGTCTTAATGGGTTAACAGTCTGAACCACTTTTAAATTCACAAATGTTTTATTGATTGATGCAAAAAATATATTTATATTTGGTAACATTTTACTGGAGGGGGTCTTAATTCATATGGGTAATTAACGCTTAATTAATGATGAACTCTTGCATGAATTCATCCTGAATTTATCATGAATTCATTAAATATAATTAATTCTTGGTCTTTACCAACTTTACCAAGTGTAATATATCGTCTCTTCGGGTGGAAACCTCTGGACATCTGAGGTTTTCATTCTTACACCAATCCATTTCCATTCGTATACACTCTCTGAGTTACGGGAGACCGTGGCAAAATGCTGGGGGGACAACTGGGGGTCCTTCACATTAAAAACATTTGAGAACCACTGCTTTTACTAGTTCTCCAGGCCAGAGGGAGAGGGCAATTATAGTGTAAGACTGAAAAGTTCCTCTGTCTAGCAGTAGGGGGAGCGAGAGAGAAAAGGAAAAAGAGTGAGGGATAGAGAGGGAGAAGAAGAAAGTCTGTTTTCGTTGTACTGAGTTTGCCGTTGCCGTACATGTTGAATGAACACAGTAAAAAGTTGATATTCTAATGAGACTCCTCGTTCTTTATATACAGTAGTGTTATAATAGCCTCCAAATTGGAACAGAATGCTGCTGCGTTGGCTTTTAACTCAAACTAGCTTGTAAGGCACTGGTTACTTAAGACACTTCATGGTCTCTAACCTCAGCCTGTAATTAAATTGTTGAGGTATTAATTAAGCACTTATGAGCCTGTATAGCCTGAGGTCCTGCATGGTTGTTCCATCCTGAGTCCATTGCTGAAGGCAAAAAGGTGACCTCTGTGCCTTCCTCCACTCTGAGGTGACCTGCCTGAGGAGCCCAGGCTTGATAAACCACTGTCTGACGTTTAAGTCCCTCTATTAAAAAGGCTCTTGTGCTGTTTTTGAACACTCTATCTATTTTATTTGTTGAGGTCCTTCAACTGTTCCATCATTATAACATGAACTAGAGCTGCTTCATAGTGGTGCTGACCCTACACCGAGATTCACTTAGAATTCTAGATTTTCATATCATCTCTGTCGGGTGGAAACCTCATAATGTCCAAAACTGTTACTTTTCAGGATTCAAATTCAAAAGCATCAAAAGTAGCAGATCTACAAGCTCAAACCGTGTCGCTTCGCGCCGCGTTTCGAGCTTGTGGATCTGCTAATTTTGATGCTTTTGTGTGACGCTGTAGTATGATCAAGTAGGGTATTAATTTACAGAAAAACGCAAGAAGTTAGAATATGGAGATGAGAGGTTTTCCCCGACTGCAACGCTATACACACAGACAAGTCATGGCAGGATGTACGCTGATATTGGGGAGAAAGCCGACACGATTTGTCTCTGTCCGTTCAAAGTGGTTTGAACTGACTAACATCCGTTAGCTGTCCTTAGAGCCCCTCACTATGGGATAAACATTTCAGCAGTTTTCAAGGTATGTTGTTTGGGTCTAAAGTGTGTGACGGAGGGACGGAACCAGCCAACTGACTTATAGCTCCTCCACTAGTGTGGCAATAAAGATGCTGGTATTTTAATTTAAATTCATGAATATTTTAGATTTCAGTCCATAAGTTTTGTGACTTCTTGTTTGTGTGTGTGTGTGTATGTATGTACTGTATGTGAGGTACACAGCTGGGTTTTCAAATCTCTGTCTCAAAATCTACTGTTCTCAGGTGACTGTGGCAACCAGGACAGCCATGGAATAAGAATTTTTAGAACTCTCTCTCTCTCTCTCTCTCTCTCTCTGAGTTGGGAGAGGGAGGGGCGAGGGTTGTGTGGCAGGTTGTCTGCGTTGCCGTGGGAACAGTAGACGTATCAGGTGGGCGTATCAGTGAGTGGCAGACAGACAGAGACGATGACTAGACATGCGGGAGAGACGTCTGTTTACGGGGTTCTAATGGGGGAGGGGCTAACACACAGAAAAATACTTAGTGGTCATTTAATATAATTAAAGGAGTAGTTCACCCAAAACATTCCTTAAGCCCCGTGCAGGAAGTATAGTGGAATTTATTAACTCATGTGAAAACGGCCTGATCTTGTGTGGCAGAAGTTTTGGCGTTCGAATTATTTTAGGCAAGCTACCTAGTAACAGCGGCATGTATGTGACATGTGGCGGCATGGATGCACACACACACACACACACGCACACACACACACACACACACACACACACACACACACACACACACACACACACACACACACACACACACACACACACACACACACACACACACACACACACACACACACACACACACATACACACACACACACACACACACACACACACACACACACACACACACACACACACACACACACAGTTGTGACTGTGACTATTTCAGCTGTGGTTTATCATTGTTTGGTGACCAGTGTTTTCATTGCCATTGTTTGATCACACAGACATTCCTCACACTCCCCTTATCTCTCTTAGCCAGACAAGGACACGCAACACACATCTACACATACTGGACTGTACACACACACTCACGAATGCATGTTATGCACACGCTTGTAAACACACAAACACACACACACACACACACACACACACACACACACACACACACACACACACACACACACACACACACACACACACACACACACACACACACACACACACACACACACACACACACACACACACAGGTGCTTGCCCCATCTATAAGGTTTGCATTAGCTACTGTAACTATGGGGCTGAAGGAAGATATTAGAATGGAGAGGAGAGGAGAGGAAAGGAGAAGAGAGGAAAGGAAAGGAAAGGAAAGGAAAGGAAAGGAAAGGAAAGGAAAGGAAAGGAAAGGGAGGTGGGAGAGGAGAGGAGAGATATTAATAGGAGGGGGTGGAGGAGGTAAATAATAGGGCGATGGGGGTAGAAGAGAAGGAAATGAAAATGATCTTATGATGATAAAGATTAAAGAAGGAAGTTTGAGGATGGAGATGAGGAAGACGCACAAGAGGAAGAGGAGGACTCAGGAGGATATTTATAGCAGATGGTGTGAAGACACACACACACACACACACACACACACACACATACGGCGCCGATGCTCAGGGGCTCGAGCACACGGGAGACAGCGAGCACCCACTGGGAACGTGCCGTTCGGACGGTTGACCCACCGGCAAAATAAAACGATTCTGCTTCCAAGCATGCACACACACACACACACACACGCACACACACACACACACACACACACACACACACACACACACACACACACACGCACACATGCACACACGCCCACACGCCCACACACAGCTACACTGTTCCACACAACAGCTGCTGTCTGTTTCCCCTCCGACTGACCTTTAAATGTACTGTTGTCTGCTAAATGTTTACAACACCCCCCCAGCCCCCGGGCGCACAGCACAGGTACATCACACAACACCCAAATGACACTGTAATTAACTGTGAGGAGGAGTGTTCAAATACAGAGGAGAGGACACTCTTCTGAGTTCAATTAAAGGGGGCGTACACGTGATATTTATCTTTTAAAATAAGGTATAAATAGCTCCATGTTCTGATAGTAATCATTATTGAGTGTTGGTTCAGTAACAGGGGCTATGACCCGTCTCAACAGCTCTTTATTTGACCCATTCAATCCGCAAACGCATTTGTGTCACTTTAGATGTCTTTGGCTATTCAAAAATAGCAGATCTACAAGCTCATAGCTCATAGCCCGAGTGCCGCGCTATGAGCTTGTAGATCTGCCATTTTTGAAAAGAAAATCGTGAAAATGTGTGCAATATATATGAAGTTTTCTAAATCCTAACAGTATGTTGCTATATCAGTTGTGCTCCAACTTTTCCATGTCAAGGACCACCAAAATGATATGTATTTGGCGGACTCCCATCTCAAAGTATGTTCCAGGGACCCCCAGAAGCACAGATCGAGTTAAAAATGTTCACTTTAAAACATATATTTAAAGATTTGCACACATTTTCCCAAAAAAAAAAAAAAAAAAGGACACAGAATAAACAGGTGAAATTGGAAGTGATGAAACAAAAACAGAAATGAACAGACATCATTTTGGAACTGGAACACGATCAAATTAAAACTCTATTAAGATCTCTCTCCTGATTGGATACAGTTGGTATCCCAACACAAAACAGTATTTTCTGTTTACGTAAGAGCTGGTACTGAACAAACACTAAACACACTATATCACTTATTGTACACCACCTTTAATACTAAGTTGTTGTTGTTTTTTTATACAGTATAGTGTATCTGATATAGCCTACATTTGATCAGACATGCCCCCCCCCCCTCCCCTCCTATATAATCCTATTCAACTTCAAACTCCATGTTGAACACAATTCCATTTTTTTGTTGTTTTGGTTAAAGTGGTTCAAATCCAACTAATACCTTCAACACTCATCAATAGGATCTATATGCACAGCAGCCATATTGGAAAGAAATTGGGCCTCTTCCTTACTTACTTCCATTTTCCTTGACTAAATGGAAGTCAACACAGGTGTTGACTTCCATTTGGTGTAGCACAGTGGTTCTCAAACCGTTTAAAGTTCAAGGAATCCCCGTAACTCTGAGATTGTACAAATGGAACCAAATGGACCCGCAAGGGTCCATTTGGTTCCATTTGTACACTCTCAGAGTTACTCTCCCGTAAGGGGGGCCATTTGGAACCCCCTCAAGGAACCATGAGGGTCCCTGGACCACACTCTTTGAGACCCACTAGCAGTGTTTCCAGTGAGCCAGACCATGCACAATATCAGCCCCCTGACTCTGTTTGACCAGAATGGAACAGAGCCTTCTTTAGTATCATTGGTAAAAGACCTGTGTAGGAAGTAAGGAAGAGGCCCAATATGGCTGCTGACTGTGCACCGAGCCTATTGGCCACGCAGTATAAATAATGAATCACTGTTTACAGAAGGTCTGATTTCGGGTTCGAGAGTCGACGTCTGCTCTACATCAGCGTCAGTCGTTTTTGTGTGTGTCGTGTTGTTGCTTTGCTGTTGCTGTGAAGTGTGTGTGTGTGTGTGTCTGTGTGTGTGTGTTTTGTGTGTTAATTTGACGTCCTGGTGGGCTGGGATGGGAGCCAGCTAGTACACCCTCTCCTGCCTGGCCACCACAGCGGGATGTGTAATTCCTCCCGTCCTTTTGCAATTAAGCTGTGTACTAAATGCTGCGTGTGTGTGTGTGTGTGTGTGTGTGTGTGTGTGTGTGTGTGTGTGTGTGTGTGTGTGTGTGTGTGTGTGTGTGTGTGTGTGTGTGCGTGGTGCGTGTGCGTGTTCAATTACACTGTGTTGTACTAATGCAGTCGACAGGCTTGTTAAACTAGCAGACAGTTAATTTAGCACAGTTGAGTTTGAAAAGCTAACAGACTCGGTAGTAGGCCTCCGTGCACGATTTGTGTGTGTGTGTGTGTGTGTGTGTGTGTGTGTGTGTGTGTGTGTGTGTGTGTGTGTGTGTGTGTGTGTGTGTGTGTGTGTGTGTGTGTGTGTGTGTGTGTGTGTGTTTCTGATGTGTACTTTGTGTTGCTATACTTGCGAGGCCCAAATGTCTCCCACAAGTCTATGGTATCTAAGAAATACATATCGTGAGAACCAGGTTTTCATGATGGTCCTCTGAAGAGAAATGGTTGTTTTTTATGTTAAGCTTACAATTTGGAAAGGATTCAGGTTAGGGTTTGGATAGAGGTTAAGTTTAACCTCTCCAAACCAACTACTTAGTAGTTGAGCCCAAAAACGACTAATTTTCTATCAATTACACACCCCATGAAGCCGTGAATTCATGGAGATGTTTTAGTTTTTGACGCATTCCTGAGACAATGATTTGATGACCGGTTGTATATCCGGTAGGAGACTCAAAGAGTCTACTTTGAGTCTCCTACCGGATACATTAGCATCTTTCCGCCAGTAATCAAATTATTGACTCACTGTAGGAATGCGACAAAAAAAAAATCTCCATGAATTCAATGCTTCATGGCGTGTGTAATTTTGATAGAAAATAAGTAATTTTCGGGGTGAACTACTCCTTTAATGCTGCGTTTACTTAGTTGTGTGCCGTGTCACGTGCCAAAACTTGTTCATAAAGTATTCAGTTAATCGAACTAGCCGATCTCCAAGTTTGCATCGTGTCGTGCTGCAACATATAACTTGGACAAAATACTGTTTTATTTATGAAACTGTGTGTGTGTGTGTGTGTGTGTGTGTGTGTGTGTGTGTGTGTGTGTGTGTGTGTGTGTGTGTGTGTGTGTGTGTGTGTGTGTGTGTGCGTGCGTGTGTGTGTGTGTGCGTGTGTGTGTGTGTGTGTCAATGCTGTAAGGGAAGATTAGTCTCATACAGTAAAATATCCTCTTTAGAAGCCGTACTCCCACACACTCCCTTTGAATTAATTCCATTAGTATCCTGTGTGTTTAGTCAGCCTTACATCTCTGCTAAATCCTCTTGAACATCGCTGCAGGCCACGAGGCCACATGGCAGGGATGCTGCAACTCTCATATCGTGGAAACCTTGTATGTCAAATGTTATTATTTTTGTTTTATTACCCCATTCAATCCGGGAACTAAAAAATGTCTTCTAAATCCAGGTTTCTGAAAAACGCATGTTGCTATATACTGTATCAGTGGTGCTCAAACTTTTTCATGTCAAGGACCCCCAAAATGATTATTTATTTGGACACCGACCCCCCATCTCAAAATATGTTGTTCCAGGGGACCCCCCCAGCCCAGAAGCAAAGATTTGAGTTACAAATGTTCGCTTTCAAAATATATATATTCAAAGATTTGCACAAAGTTTCACGATTTTTCCAAAATTAGCAGATCTAGCGCGGCACCGAGTGCCGCGCTATGAGCTTGTGTATCTGCTTTTTTTGAATAGCCAAAGTATAAAATAATGGTTATAGCGAAAAATCTAAAATGACACAGATGCTTTTCCGGATT
>NC_139958.1:12111243-12123743 GCF_963454915.1 Gymnoscopelus microlampas
TGTAAACCAGATCGATTTAACACACATGCCCCTGCCTGCCTATCTCGGTGCTGAGCCAACGGTAAAGCTACACTACAGTGAATTCATTTAGTAAAAGGAATAAGGCTCACAGCTCACTGTTTAATGCTTCATATCAGAACATTCCTTATTAGCTATACGTTTCAATGCTCACGGATCTTCTGCAGGTAAAAAAAATCTATTTTTAGTCTTTTTTAATTTGGGATATGGATTAAAAAGTGAGCTGTTGAGAATTGGGAATAGAGTATATCGTCTCTGTTGGGTGGAAACTTCATTATGTCCAAAACTGTTACTTTTCAGGATTCAAATAAAAAAATATCAAAAGTAGTACTACTGCTTTCTCTCTCTCAGCTGAGGGTGTCCTTGGCCTGAACAACGTTGAAGACCCCTCAACAAAAGCAGACACACACTTACTCACCCTCACTAACACCCGTATACGCCCACAAACACTCATGCTTTTATTCATACAAAAAATAGCCGATCTACAAGTTCATAGATCGTCACCTGCCCATAAGAATATAATTCTGTCCTCAACTCGCACAGCAACTCTCTGTCTGTCTGTCTGTCTGTCTGTCTGTCTGTCTGTCTGTCTGTCTGTCTGTCTGTCTGTCTGTCTGTCACCTGTCTCTCTTTTTCCAACCCAGTCAGCTTTATGCCCGTCATGTTTTATTCAATACATATAAACAGTCAATTAACCCATTAAGACCGGGAACGCATCTGTGTCATTTTTAGGATTTCTTTGGCTATTCAAAAGTAGCAGATATACAAGCTCATAGCGCGGCACCGAGTGCTTGTAGCTATGAGCTTGTAGATCTGCAATTATTTAGAAAAATCATGACAATGTGTGCAAATCTTTGAATATATATATTTTGTGAAACAAACATTTTTAATTCAAATCTTTACAAATGTCTTCTAAATCCTAATAATGTATTTGTTGCTATAATCAGTGGCTCTCACACTTTCTTCATGTCAAGGACCCCCAAAATTATATGTATTTGGCCGCAGACCCCCATCTCAAAATATTTTGTTCCAGGGACCCTCCAGAAGCAAAGATTTGAGTTAAAAATGTTCGCGTTAAAAATATATACAGTATTATGATGACAAAATGTTCACTATTTTAAAAAAATAGCCAAATAAATCTTAAAATGACACAGTACGCCTTCCCGGTCTCAATGGATTAATGAAGCGGAAAATTCTGCCGTGAGTCATCAATTTATAGCTAATTAGCAATTAGCGGTACACATTTCCATCAATAACTAATGAGAGGGGAGATGAAGGCCTGGCGGTGGGTGAACTGTAAACACTTATAGTCATTTTCATTACCAAGAAAATGCCACGAGCCTCTGAGAAGAAAATGACAATAATGAAGAAGAAGTTCTCCAATTTTGGGCTTAACCCACTAAAACTGTGTCGTTTTAGATTTGTTGGCTATTTTCAAAAACAGCAGATATGCAAGCTCACGGCGTGTCACGTTGTGGCGCGCCGCAAGCTTGTATATGTGCTATGTATACTATATATATATCTTATATATCTTGAAAGTATGAGAACTACTGATTTAGCAGGCATTTGTAGAATCGGCCTCAGGTCTTATTGGGTTAAGTCAGTGATTCTCAACTTGGTGGGCCGTGAGGATATTGCAAGTGGGCCCCCAAATAATTGGCGAAACCCTATACTATTTTTATGACAAATATATCATTAATATTTAACCCATTAAGACTTGGAACGCATCTGTGTCACTTTTTGATTTGAGCTAAAAAATAATTATTTTACACTTATATCTGGCTATTAATTAATTTATTTTTAATTGTGAAAATGTGAGCAAATCTTTGAATATATATATTTTTAAAGCGAACATTTTCAACTCAAATCTTTGCTTCTGGGGGTCCCTGGAACAAAATGTTTTGAGATGGGGGTCCGCGGCCGAATACATATAATTTTGGGGGTCCTTGACATGAAAAAGTTTGAGCACCACTGATATAGAAACATACATTTTTTTCAGAATACTGTCAGGATTTAGGAGACATGTAGAATCGGCTTCTGGTCTTAATGGGTTAAAAAAATATGTAAAAAAACGTTTTTTTTCTCTCTTCAGAGCCTATATATAGTACACACCTTAACCATCGGCGCCCCTTATTAAGACCTATTTTATACTTTGGTTATTTGAAAATAGCAGGTCTACTATGAGCTTGTAGATTTGCCATCAAATAAAAATAAATGAATAAAATAGAGTTAACCCATTAAAACCGGGAATTAAGCATCTGTGTGATTTTTGGCAGTTAGAGTAAATGTGCGCACACTACAGCAACGTGTGTTACTTTTACGCCGCTGGAAAAAAATCAATCAACCCCAGCCTTCTGTACAGAGATCCTTTCCTTTCAGAAGTCTTTATATTCTTTTTGGGAAACTTACAGAAGCAATTATAAGTCTTTGAAGGCCGGATGCTCTTACGTAAAAGACGACCACGCTCTCTTTCTCTCCCTTCCGCTTTTCATCAATCTAAAAACACGCTCAATCTCCGGCGCTCACACTTCAGAGGGTGAAGGATAGGAGGTATACCTCCTATCTACTGCAACTATAAAAATAATTGCTGTGACTCGTGCACTCGTTAAAAAAAGAAAGAAAGAGAGAGAGAGAGAGAGAGAGAGAGAGAGAGAGAGGCAAATAAAAGGAAATGTATTAACCCATTAAGACCGGTAACGCATCTGTGTGTGTGTCATTTTTAGATGTCTTTGGCTATTCAAAAATAGCAGATATACAAGCTCATAGCGAGCTTATATGAGCTTGTATATCTGCTATTTTTGAAAAAATCTTGAAAATTCGTGGCAAAATCTTGGATTATACATTTTTTAAAGCGAACATTTGTAAATTTTTTTGTTCCAGGAACCCCCAGAAGCAAAGATTTGATTTACAAATGTCTGCAAAAAAAAGGAAAACAAATCGAATATTTGCACGACTTTTCATGATTTTTCAAAAATAGCAGATCTACAAGCTCATAGCGCGGCACTCGGTGCCGCGCTATGAGCTTGTATATCTGCTATTTTTGAATAGCCCGACGAAATCTAAAAATGACACACAGACCCGGTCTTAAAGGGTTAATGCCAGAACAGCACACTGGACCTCCCATAGAGTGAAAATAAATAAAGTGTCTCTTTATGAGTTAAGTTATGAGTTTTCAGGAGGAAGCCAACATGTGTACACAGTAAAAAAAAAACAAATAATCCTCAGTGTTAACTACTGCAGTTGTAACTCAAGAGTGTACCAAATGTAACCAAGTAGGCTCCTGTACGCTTTATGAGTTTTTAAATTAACACTATTTTTGTTTTTGTGTATAACAGGCTCATAAAGCTACTGTTGAATAATGAATAGATGTTTTTCAACTGCAGCCATAATGACATATTATTTGAGACATAATATGGGTACTTATTGGGGTTGTGTGACCAAATCTGCCATTGTCTTATAGGTGCAAACAACATAGCATTGCATTTGTGAGACGGATCATATATAGTGATAGATTTTCACTATGGATAGTTACACAGTGTGGTAGTGCAGTGACCTGCAACAACCACCATCTTATGAAAAATGAAGAGAGTATAGGCTTCATCACACACACACTTGACATCGATTCCCTTCCTCTCCTCATACGTACAAGGGCATGACGTCACTGTGGGTTTTGTAATGTTAATTCCGCCAACATCTTTCCACTGACACAATGCGTCACTATAACACTACAAAAACTAAAAGGCTCACATTGGTCCTTTTGTAGAGCAGTGGTTATCAAACTTTTTCAATCGACCGCCATCTGAAAATGTTTTTGCCAGGGACCCCCAGAAGAGAGGATTTATGTAAAAACTAAATTCATAATGATTCAAGATAAAGACATTTTCAATATTTTTCAAAAAGTTTAAAAAAAATAGCTTGTAGATCTGCTAAATTAACTATTTTTGCTGAGAACCCCCCTCAAGGACCCCTGGGGGTCCCTGAACCCCACTTTGAGAACCACTTCTAGAAAGGCCTTTTTGATTTGATTGACTTATCTTATAATAGCAGCAACCCTGACTCTGTTTGACCTGTGATGGAACACAACCTTCATTAGTATCACTGGTAACACCTGTTGAAAGAAAAGTAACATCACACAACTATTTATGTCAGTACGGTTGTCGTGAAAATGTCTATTGTGAGGAGTCTGGACTTTGAAGTAAACTGAAGCGAAACGTTGTTCGTCCGTGTGATTGCATCTCGGATCGGCATTTCGGCGAACGGACGCGTATTGAGTCCAGGTGAAAAATTGAGCTTTTTATATGACACAATGCGGCAAAGAAGAAGAATATGCAATTGATTAAAGTGTCAACTGTGTTGTACTCTTCGGGGAGAAGGATAGAAAGGGCATACGGAAGAAAAGTGATTGGATGACGTCGTTGTCTGAATCACATGAGTTACATGACTTACATCCATGTCCTGGTAAAGAATCAAGGACATGTTGCACACAAAGATAGCCTTTACTATAGGGTGTAATGCAGGGGGTCTTCAATGTTTTTCAGCATAGGGACCCCTTAGCTAAGAGAGAGATGAAGCAGGACCCCGGCCCTTACTTCATATTGTATAAAGTTGTGTTGCAGATTAAACTTTTTCATAGATTTCATAGATAACTTCATAGACTTATTTGAAAGCACTATCATCAGACCTTGAACCACTAAACCCTCCATCACTTGGTAATCTTGACTTTTGGCTCTGTACTTGGTTATATTTTTTCCCCCTATACGTATCTTCACCAAAAATAGCCGATCTACAAGCTCACAACAAGCTACAAGCTTGTAGATCAGCCATTTTCAGCAAATGATGAAGTTTAATGTAAGGCTAATGTAAAGTAAGTAACACTGAGGACCCCCTGTTGAAGACCCATGGGTGTAATGTATTGTTTTTTTCTCTTGCACTTGCCCTCACACTGCCCTCCGCTGGTCGCTGATGGTACTTCCCCCAACCCACAGCAACGTTATCCTTTCATACTAACATTGTTATCACAGAATATGTTGCACACCCTGGATACAAAGAGATAGTGTGTAAACGTTACTTATGTTAACGCTGTCTTTCTCTTGAGTTTAATGGTGATATCAGCACTTAAGTTCTTTTATCAGAAGCCGACAGAGAGACAAATAATGTGATCAATCTTAGAAACCGGAGATAAGTGTGAACAAGCTGGCATTACAGTCAGACAGCGAAACGGTGAATGGTGCCACGTCACGGTCCATATCGCTTTACAGTGTGCGTTACATTCGCCCATTCACATTCACGTGTCTTCTTGCTTAAGGACATTTGGACACGAGGAGACGGATTGAATCACAGGAACCGTCTGATTCCAAGACGGCCGCTCTGTACCTCTCCTGAGCCAGTGCTGCCCCTAAGATAGATACATAAATAGAAATGATTGATGTTTTTATGCATATGCGTGAGCATAATCGTCATTGTCGGGGGGGGGGGGGGGAACCTCATATGTCCAAAACTGTTACTTTTCATGCTTCGATGTGAAGATACAAGGTTTCTGCCCAACGTTGTGACGATATGGAACCTAACAGTTACAACTCAACTGACTGACTGACTGACTGACTGACTGACTGACTTTCTTTGGCTATATAAAAATAGCAGATATACAAGCTCATAGCGCGGCACCGAGTGCCGCGCTATGAGCTTGTATATCTGCTATTTCTTTGAAAAATTGTGAAAATGTGTAAAAATCTTTAGTTTGAATATATATACACTTTTTTAAAGCAAAGGTTTTTAACTTTTTTTTTTTTACTTATGTTGCTATATTATCAATGGTTTTCAAACTTTTTTCATGTCAAGGACCCCGAAAATAATATGTATTTGTCCGCGGACCCCCTCCCATCTAAAAATATTTTGTTCCAGGGACCCCTCAGAAGCAAAGATTTGAGTTAAAAATGTAAATAAAACATTTGCACAAATGTTCACGATTTTTCAAAAAAATAGCAGATCTACCAGCTCATAGCGCGGCACTCGGTGCCGCGCTATGAGCTTGTATATCTGCTATTTTTTATTTTTTATTTATTTTTTTAGCCAAAGAAATCTTAAAATGACACACATGCGTTACTGACTCATAGACGGACATACAGCCTGACGTGAAAATTGGAAGCGTAGAGTACTAGTAGTTCTCCCCATGCTGACAAGCTTTGTCTAGAGAGAGAAATCTGAGTGAAATCTTAAGTATCCCTCCCAGGCTTTGAGCTAAATCTGTCACAATGGCTCTCCACTTAACGGGGAGAGCAAGTCCTAGTATAGGTCTGCACCGCACGCACACACATGCACACACGCGCACGCACACGTGCGCACTCAGACATTTGGATATTTCTCAAACTTGACTATACTCACATTTGACCCTCACAAGTAGCCTATAGTAATACATGTATACACACGTGCACGTGCACACTCACTTTTCCTCTCTCGGTGCACATGCAGCAGTCAGGAAGTTCCCCACAGTCAAAAAGAAGACATCTCTCTCAGTCATTTTCAAAAACCCACACGCACTGTAAAAAAAAAAAGTTATATAAGACAGTGAAACTGCAGAGAAAAACTCAAACAAACCTAATCCAGCGTGTTTGCATTGTCCCTGCCTGGTCCCTGTAAACAACACAAAGCCTGGTGACTGATTGCACTTCGCTGACAGAATTGCTTCTTAATTGGGTTCTTAGCTCCTCATCCAACGTCTGCCTCCCTCCCTCCATCCTTCCCTCCATCCATCCCTCCCTCCCTCCCTCCTTCCAACCCTCCTTCCATCCCTCCAAAGGCAACAGTGGTAGGGCCTAACCCACTCAGTTAAAAGTATTTAACTCTCACACTTCACACTTTAGGATTTTTGCAGTGTAGAAGCAGGTGTTCTAATTGCTGGATGAAATGATGAAAGAAAGAAAGAAAAGAAAAAAAACAGCGTTGGGAAACAACCGTCCTTGTCGTTCTGATTTAGTGGACTTGGACAGTTTTAGAATACAATCTGGAAACTGCATTTTTGTGTGCTCACTGCTCACACACACACACGCACACGCACACGCACACGCACACGCACACGCACACGCACACACACACACACACACACACACACACACACACACACACTTGAAGGTAAACATAAAAGTAAAAGAAAGGTTTTAAAAAAAAATAAACATCAATAGCAGCCGCTGTTTGCACACATGGCGCATAGCTGATAATTCTCATTGGAGTGATTCCATCCCAGGACTGTGTGTGTGTGTGTGTGTGTGTGTGTGTGTGTGTGTGTGTGTGTGTGTGTGTGTGTGTGTGTGTGTGTGCGTGTGCGTGTGCGTGTGTACGTGTGCGCGTGCAATGCGCACAGGAAGGGGGGAGGGGTCTATATAGTGGATGGCACCATCCCAGTGCCTCTCCCTCCTCTCCTAATTACCTGGCTGTCAGTCACGGCAATGCAAGCTAATTAAGGAGCTTATGTAAATGTACATGTTGACATGTGATGTTGTAGTGCATCCTGGATGTAAATAAGCCTCATCATCACGCTCCACTTTGGATTGCTATAGCTGCTTGACACGTGACAGAGACACATACAATTCATCATGGAAGCAACGCAAAGAACACTATACAGCTCATTTGGTGTGCAACAGTTAATTAGATAATTGGGGCGTAATTCCTTTAAAATAGCGGTTCAAAGTGGTTATGTCTGTGTGTTTTTTTATTATACATAATGAATAGCATTAACAAGAACTTGTTACTAAATAATAACCACATTGAATCCACTGGAACACAGCTTCTTTTTTTTCAATTTCCTGAAAAGTAATGGTTTTGGACGTGCAAGGTTTCCAGCCGACAGTGGCGATATCAAAGCAACGTCAGAATATTGCACATGTAGAGTGCGGTTTCAATTAACCCATTAAGACCTGAGGCCGATTCTACAAATGTCTTCTAAATCCTAACAGGTTTTTTTTTTTTTTTTTAAACGTATGTTTACTACATCAGTGGTTCTCAAACTTGTTCATGTCAAGAACCCCCAAAATAATATGTATTTGGCCACGGACCCCCATCTCAAAACATTTTGTTCCAGGGACCCACAGAAGCAAAAAGAATTGAGTTAAAAAATGTTCGCTTTAAAAAATATTTATATTCAAAGATTTGCACACAAGATTTTAAAAAAATAGCCAAAGAAATCTAAAAATGACACAGATTTTGTTCCCGGTCTTAATGGGTTAACCCGGCCCTCTGAGTGAATCCATGGCCTCCAGTCAGTCCATTGATGTTTCTATTACCCATGTATTTCATCACAATGAAGAAGAGGTATTGGTAGCATTTTGTTGGATGTCGATTTTCATCGCGTAGGCTACGTCAGAGCAGTGGTTCTCAAACGTTTCCATGTCAAGGACCACCAAATTGTTCTCTCTCAAGTACTTCGTACTTGAAGACAGAAAGGGTCGAAACGTCGTATCGTGCTGTTTGTTGCGAATAGAAAACTTGGAGCATTCAAACGCAGTGGTGGAAAGTAACTAAGTTGTACTTAAGTACAATTTTGAGGTATTTGTACTTAACTGGAGCATCGCGACGCGTTGTGAGCTATTGTGTGCTGGTGTGAGCTGTTGTGAGCTATTGTGCGTTATTGTGAGCTATTTTCAAACATTTTAGTACTACTTTTGGTCATTTAAGTACATTTTGATGCCAATACTTTTGTACTTTTACTCAAGTAAATTTTTAATTCTGGAAGAGTATTTTTATATTGCAGTATTGGTACTTTTACTTAAGTAAAGACATTTTTTTCCCCCACCACTGTTCAAACGTGAGTTGCGAGCCCCCGCTTTGTTCTCATGATTCTGTTCTTGCAGTTTGTCTCAGCACCAATAAGAGACGGAGGATGTGAGTTCTTTTTTTCTTTGTAAGAAAATGTTTTTCTTTCTTTTTTTTACGAAACCTGCAGTAAGAGATGATTGTAGAGTGGGTCGGTGTGTTCAAGCTGTGAGGAAGAGAGGTCTTAGATGAACTCTGTTGATATGCAAGGATGTGAAGTGGAGCTGACAGTTGCTATGACAAAGCCTGATCTGAATACAAACCAGAACACTTCTATTATGAAACACCATGGAGCCTGGGAGCAAAATGCATACCTCTACCATACCTGACCATGTCTCTCTCTGTGTGTCTCTCTGTGTGTGTGTGTGTGTGTGTGTGTGTGTGTGTGTGTGTGTGTGTGTGTGTGTGTGTGTGTGTGTGTGTGTGTGTGTGTGTGTGTGTGTGTGTGTGTGTGTGTGTGTGTGTGTGCGTGTGTCTCTCTCTCTCTCTCTCTCTCTCTCTCTCTCTCTCTCTCTCTCTCTCTCTCTCTCTCTCTCTCTCTCTCTCTCTCTCTCTCTCTCTCTCTCTAAAGTGGTTAATGTATGTTTTATAATGTAATAACGTATATCTGCAAACTAGTGACTAAAGTTGTCAAATAATTGTAGTGGAGTAAAAGTACAATATTTGCCTGAGATGTAGTGGAGTGGAAGTAAAGTATTGAAAATTTGAAATGCTCCAATAAAGTAAAAAATACCTCAAAATTTGACTTATGTACAGTGTAGTACATGTACTTAATTACTTTACACCACTCACTCACTTTCTGTTTCTCTCTTTCTCTCTCTCTCAAAAAAGGTGAAAAGCTTGTCTACTATGTAAAGTTGAAGTCGTTTCTGTCAGTGTTGGCTAATTATACCCCCAAAAAATGTAAAACAATCTGAGAGATTGTCTCACCACCATCATCAGGTATAGAATGTTTAAACAGTAATATTCAATACACTGAGTTTATAAAATAATGACAGCTTCACTGATAGCGAGAGCACTCCATCTCAAAGTTAGAAGACAGCCAGCCAGAACATTATGCTTAAACATAAACAATGATTAAATGGATGTACTATATAACGGTGACAGATAAATCATTCCAGTCTGTAAGGAGCTTTAAACATAAATAAAGGCTTGTTTACCAGGTTTTGTTCTTGACATGGGGGACAGAAAAAAAACTAGAGCTGAGCGTCTGAGTGTCTAACTTGATAATTAGTTGTCAAATGCACTAGATATTGTTGTAAGTAAGGACATTTAAATATATATTGGACTCGGTGCACATTTATCTTCTTACATTTAGAGATTGAAGCCGTTTGAAGTGTGTCAGCCATTGTACACTGATGGGAGAGAAAAGGACACCTAAGGACAAATCTGCAGAGTCTATTGTATACATGCCGTGTAAAGCGAAACAAGGTCTGATTTTGAGGCATTTTAACCCATTGAGACCTGAAGCCGATTCTACACGTCTCCTAAATCTCTACAGTTTTCTGAAAAACGTATGTTTCTATATCAGTGGTGCTCAAACTTTTTCATGTCAAGGACCCCCAAAATTATATGTATTTGGCCGCAGACCCCCATCAAAATATCTTGTTCCAGGGACCCCCAGAAGCGAAGATTTGAGTTAAAAATGTTTGCTTTAAAAAAATATGTATTCAAAGATTTGCACACATTTTCACGATTTTTCAAAAATAGCAGATCTACAAGCTCGTAGCGCGGCACTTGGTGCCGCGCTATGAGCTTGTAGATCTGCTATTTTTGAATAGCCAAAAGTATAAAATAATGCTTTTTAGCTCAAATCTAAAAATGACAAAGTTCCAGGTCTTTTAGAAAATAATAACAAAATTGGAAGTATTATTTTGCAAAGTATAAATCAGGTTTACTTCTTTCAGTAGAGAGTGCCAGTGGTGCTCAACCTTTTGATGAATTGATCAAGTACTTTATTAGTCAGAAATGTAAACAACACATGGTATAGTAAGACATTAATAATTGCATTGTAATAGCGCGTAGGGCAGGGGTGGGCAACTTTGATGATGGAGAGGGCCAATATATTTCCTCACTCACTCCAGAGGGCCACATTGCATATACTGTAGGGCCAATCTATGTCACACAAAAGTAGCAAAAATAGCCGATCTACAAGCTCAAAACGCGTCGCAGCGCGACGCGTTTTGAGCTTGTAGATCTGCTATTTTTGAATTGGAATCCAGATTTTTTTTTCTTGCTATTTTTTTTTTTTAATCCTGAAAAGTCAACATTTTATTTAATTTTAAATGCATTTAGTTATACTTATGTTAACTTTATGAACTTAAATACAAATATATTGGACATAAAAAAGACAATAGAAATGTAATACCTAGTCATTAAGCTACTAATATAGACTGAAGTAATTAAAGCGGGTCATGTTTGCATGTTTGGAATTGTAACAGCTGAAATCAATAATATATCAGTATTCCGATATTAACCTGGGGGCCGCATTAAGTGAAGGTGGGGGGCGCATGTGGCCAGTTGCCCATGTATGGCGTATGGGCTATTCTGTATGTTTTGGTGTCGGCATGTTATTTTGGTTCATTTGCAGTATTATCTCTAGACACTGGGTGGTGGACATTTGATTGATTGACATGCACAGGGTATGCGTGTAGGAAGGAAGCACAGACACACAGGTGGGTTAATTAGTGTGGGCGCAGAGTGAAGGGAGCACACTGTTCCTACCAGGTAGCAGACAGAGAAACGTACGACAGAAAATGCGTACAGAGGAATTCAACCGGGCTACAAGGAGCCAAGAATATACGAATTTAACTGGTTCGTTTTTGTTGCATGAATGTGCAGCGCTTCAAAATAACTGAATATTGATTGGACTTTGTTTGCCGTGGTGGATAGTATCTAAGTACATTTACTTAAGTACTGTACTTAAGTGCAATTTTGAGGTACTTTTATTTGTCTGTACTTTTACTTCTATCTCCACTACATCTCAGAGGCAAATATTATACTGTTACTCCACTACAGTTATTTGAAAACTTTAGTTACTAATTACTTTGTAGATTTTGATTATTATTACAAAACACAATAACCATTCAGCCCTATACATATTTCGGCCATTTGAAAATAGCAGATCTACAAGTTCACAATGCGACGCATTGTGAACTTGTCGATCGGCTATTTTCAAAAGATTTTTTTAAATACATTTTGAACTTGTGAAATGGGACATTATGCACAATGACTACTTTTACTATTGATACTTTAAGTATATTTTGATGCAGATACATTGCAGTATTGATACTTTTACTTAAGTAAAACATGTGAGCACTTTTTCCACCACTGTTTGTTTATATATGCGTATAGAACACTACCTTTCCTGTGCATGTAATGGCAAGGTGGACTTTTGGAAATACATTGAAAATTGTCTGTGTTTTGTGGGGGCCCCACTTGGAATATCCTCACGGCCCCACCGGTGGGCCCCAACCCACAGGTTTGGACTCGCTTCAGTATGGTCCAACCATCTCTAAACTCAGTCCCTGTGGCGTTCTTCCCTAACTCTCTCTCTCTCTCTCTCTCTCCGTTCCACCTTTCACACCATTGTCACTTTATTTGGTGTATTCATTTTCTCTGATCATTCTCTTTCCTTGGATGGCTTCGACTATCCGGTCACACTCGGCTGCTTCGGC